>NC_092060.1:9312500-9612500 GCF_039877785.1 Chaetodon trifascialis
TGCTATATGTGTTTGATTTATAAAGTAGTTCGCCCTGTCTAATAAGATGGCTCCCCCTATCAGCTAGCAGTGATAACATGCTTTTCCTGCACCCTGTACTGTACTATAGTACCAAGCTACACCACAGGTTCATCTGACATCTGACCAACATGACAGCTGGATGTGGTCAGTGGTGCAACAGACATACCTTTTAATCCATAGAGGCCGATGCATCTGTATTTTTTCCTTCTTCCAAAGTCTAGTGTGCCTTATCTTTAAAAATAGAAAAATAATGAAGGCAGCATTTGGCAGACGCATCTTTGACACCAGCAAGTCTGTTCAGAAAATATGTAACAACTAACACTTGGCTGACAGACTTTAGTGCACACTTCCCTCTTCAGTTGCCATCGAGTAAATCAAAAGCCGTTCCAGCATACATACATCCTGTTTAATTCTCACGGTGTCACTGGGACTCACTGCCTCTCGATATTCTTCAGGGTCAATGGGACTCCATCTCCTCTCTCACTCAGTCCCTCCCCAGCCAGCAGCGGAGGTGGAGGTGGAGGAGCAGGAGGAGGATCTGGAGGTGCCCCCGGCTCGTCAGGAAGTGTGGCTATTCCCCAGCGGATTCACCACATGGCTGCCAGTCACGTTAACATCACCAATAATATCCTGCGGAGCTATGAGCACTGGGAGACTGCTGACAGACTGGCCACTGACAGCCAAGGTAGGACTACAACTGACAAATGACTGAGTTCAGATCAATTTCTCAACATTGTTATTGATAATTGGGTTTTTTTGCTGTGGTGTTTTTACTCAACACAAAGATCTGTTAATGAAGTTTCACTGGTCCAGCCATTTTCTTCCACAGTGCATTTCACTGCTTATACTGTACTAAACTGCTGTTCCTTGCTTTCTCAGTGTTTTGAAAACGTGTGAAAGCTTTGAAAAAATGGCCATTCACAAAGAGTAGCAAGGCATATATTAAAGTCTAAAGAAATGCTGTTGATTCTTACCACCAAGAATGAAAGAGAACAGCGACAGTTTGCAAGGTTAAACCAGTTTGAAAATGTGTAGAAGCAAATATAATATACAGAACTGTCACTAATAAACACAGTGAAATATATCATTCTTCTGACAGGGATAGGAATTATTAGTGAGAGAGTTTCTCTCACATGTTTTGTAGTCGTTAAACATGAAAGAGTCCCTGCTTATCTAGCTCCATTCGTCTTACAAATAGTAGTTCTATCAGACTATTCTTTGCTTTAATGCAATTTAAAGTGTCCTTGAATCCTATGTTCACCTTGCAAAGAGCAGATACTCAACCCAGCCTTATATCTATGTTGTATCTGCTCAGGCAAAATACCAGTGGCTGGCCCAACTGGCTTGTTGTTCGACCACTATTACTGGCTCCACTAGACAAACCAATAGCTGCCAGTTAATTGCACTGAATTCCCTTGATCTGTCTCACCAAATAAAAGAACATGGTATTAAAATGAATTTGAGTGTGAGTTGTCAGTGTGCAGGGAAGTACAGGGTCATCATGTGGGCATGCTCTTACTAACCACTGTTTCGTTGAGTTGCACCCACAACACAGAGAAGGTCAACAGTGTGTCCCGTCTTTTCTGAAACAGCCCCCTCTTTACCTGCAGCCACAGAATCAACACAGCCCTCTGTAGCAAGTTATATTCACTTCTGTCTACGATATTACCAGCTAACATCTGCAGCTAACAGTATGGTAACTATCCACAACCAGCTTACATGTAACAAACTAACTAGCATGTTGCTGTCATTAGCAGCATGCTGCGCAACCCACCATGCAACAGACAACCATCCTTTTCTGTCATATTTATTTAGCTAGCATGCTAACAACATGTCAAGCTAACCATCATGTTGCCTAAGTGAGCAAATAAGCCAAACAAAAATGTGTTAAGCTAACTATCATGCTAACAATATATTCAGCTCACCATATTTCTGCCTGAGTCACCAAATAAACCAATCAACATGTTAAACTAATTAGCATGTTAAGCTAACACTCATGCTGCCCAAACCACCCAATAAAACGTGCAACAGTATGTCCAGCTAATCATTTTTTTTGTCTGAGTCACCAAATAAACCACCATGGTGAGCTAATTAGCATTTTAAGATGACTATCATGCTGCCTGCAGCCACCAAATACAGTTGTAGGTTTAAAGTTAGGGTTGAATTTTCACTTCATTTGATAATCAGATGTCAATAAAGATGTCTCAATAAAAAGCAGACAGACAGCAAACCAAGAGCTATGGGTGAATGACTGACCTGACTTTGACCTTTAATGTCTACAGCACCATCAGAAAAAAAACACCCAAACTGTATTCACATGTGTCATTTCAGCACAAGCAGCAGCAGATAGAGTAATGCTCAGCAACTCTCTCTCTCCCTCTCTCTCTCTCTCTCTCTCTCTCTCTCTCTCTCTCTCTCTCTCCCCCACCTGTAGAGTTCTTCCAGGAGCTGGACTCGGTAATGGAGCCTTTGAGTCAGCAGAGCAGCATGACTGAGCTGGTCCGATACATCAGACAAGGACTGCACTGGCTCCGCATAGAAGCTCACCTGCTGTAAGGACTGGACCAGAGTCAAAATATACATGAAAAAAAAAAGGGGGTGGGGGGGTGGGGGGGGCTGGGAGCTAGAACTGGCATAACAAGTGAGATGAGACTCAGGACGTTGCTTCAGTTCCCACTGGGATTCTTCAAATGACCCGACACCTCCCATGTTAATGTAAAGGCACGGACTGGGTGGATGAATTGGGCTGAAATTCACCTGCAATTAGGCCTGAACAGAAAATAAGTTTGGGAAGTTCAGCGGTGAATCACACAATACAAATTAGCATATTGAAAATGTGCTTTTTGGAGCAACCGCAGCTGTATGTAAGTGCAGGCTGCTTAAATTCCCAAAGGGGCTACAGATGTTACAAACCTCCCCGTGTCCCTGAATAGAAATAAGAAGCAGAGAGGAAAGGTAAAAAGTATTTTTACTAAGACAGGATCATTTTCAAAAAGATATGTGAGAGGCTGATGTGATTAAGGAGGTTGAAGGTAAGGAAGGAGCTCAACAGAGGCTCATCTGCTCGAGCAGTGGCCTAGAAACGTGTCTGTGATTGGGACGAGAATTAAAGCCCTCAGGCTGATATTGATCCAAGTGGAGTAGTGGTCCAATCCATTAGATAAAGACCATGCTGGTAAAGAGAAGGTGCTCAGCTACAACCACTAGAGCTGAACTGATAGAGGCTGAAGTTAGTTCTCCACTTTCATTTCAGTCAGACGCTAGAGGCTGCTTCCTTATTGTGTATTCCTTCAGTAATTTAACAACATAGTCAGTCACAGGAATATCAAATGACTGAAATGGCTGAAAAGTCATCCGTTCTGGTTAATAAGTTGGTCAAATTTTCCATTTTTAAAGTTGTAATGCCTAAGAATTTAATCACATCAAACTTAATATTTGATACTATTCATGGCCTGCATTATTCTGCTGCAGCCATTAAATGGATTTACACTTGTTAGTTAGCTGTTTGCATTGTCAGCGGTGGAGTTTGCCATTCCTGCACTGGATTCAAATAATGTACACATGTGCTACTAGGGGTCAGTATTATTGAGATGTTTTTAGCATTACTACCACAGGTGTAAGGAAACCAAGTTCGTTCAAATGCCCCCACCTCTTTGAAAGGGTTTCAGTTTTGGTACCAAATACCAAACTAAAAGAAATAAAATTATTTTTTTATGTTCAGACATGTGGTGCCACCTTTTCATACTTGACAGTTTGTGACTTCAGATATGAGTGAGTATCAGGACAGCCTCAGTTTGTCACAGTTGCCAACAAGAGACTCACATGTGATTTGGATCAGCGGTTTGTTTAAATGGAAGCTGTAAGATCTCAGATGTGGAGGCTCTCAGAACAATCCAATCAAGATAAACCTAACATTAAGATGTGTCAAGCAAGACTGAGGATTACAAGAGCTGGTCGGGTTGCAGTCCGGGGAGTTAACAGCTCAGCAGAACAAGCACTCAATTCATTGGTCCCACAAATGAGGGCTTTCCTCCATCAGTGAAAGTATTTGTCTGGTTCTTCTCTGACTGGTTATGGGCTTTGAAGAAATTCCGCTCAGTTCTATTTCCCACAGTAACCCACCCACTAAGGTGTCAGACACTTACGGGGGGAAGAAACTACAAGATTCAGTATGATTTGGCTCTAATTAAGCCCCCACCCATG
The DNA here is from genome assembly GCF_039877785.1 of Chaetodon trifascialis. Classification (NCBI taxonomy): domain Eukaryota; kingdom Metazoa; phylum Chordata; class Actinopteri; order Chaetodontiformes; family Chaetodontidae; genus Chaetodon; species Chaetodon trifascialis. The sequence goes on from NC_092060.1 coordinate 9,316,725, forward strand.
TGCAGATCAAGTAAACAGGGTGGAAATCTCACATCGGCTTTTCTGCCCTGATGTCAAAAACCCTGTGCATCAGCAGCGACTTTGTACAGCACTTAATGAGACCAAATCATCTGCTGGATGTGTTGTAGTCGTTCCCCAGCATTTGTCGTGTTGTGTTGTTAGTGTGTAAACGTGTACAGCTGACTGTCAAGTCTATTTAAATCATTACCTGACTGGACAATAATGATGTTTGTGTACCATAATGTACAGACTGTGACTCCTGAAAACAGTGTTTGTTTTTTAGTGTCTTGTGAATGATTCAATGTGGATGAATGAGGAAGTGAAACAACAAAATTGGGTATCTATATATGTGTGTGTGTGTGTGTGTGTGTGTGTGTGTGTGTGTGTGTGTGTGTGTGTGTGTGTGTGTGTGTGTGTGAGATGTGTGTGTCCATGCAGAGGCTATGGCTGCATTTACACTGCACCAAACACGATCAGATTTTTAACCCTTTGTGGCACATGGAAACAAATCGAGAGCCTTCTCTCTCTCTGCTTTCACATGTGCTGTCAAGATTTAAAATCTCGATTTTTTTTTCATGGTCTTTGTAAATCCAGCACATCAAGCATGAATTTTTAAGTTTTGGATCATTTGACCATCGCTGAATGTGTATGGAAGACAATGCGGATGTGAAAAGTAATTTTCACTTTGACAAAAAAAAGAAACTCAAGTGCCTCTATTTGTGTCCAGTGGGAATTGCTCTATTTATTTAAGAACAAAGAATTAATCTAAATGATTTTCCATACCATATTGGTATAAATATGAGATTGTTTTTCGTAAAATCAAATGTTTCCACAAGCTTTTTACTGGCGTTTATGATGACACCAGGGTTTGGCTTTAAGAAAAATGTGTGATTTAACGTGTCAAATTTGCATCAGTTGCCGTTTTTTTTTTCTTTTTTCATGATGATTTGAGCAAGTATGGGTTTGTCTGAAATGCCTGACAATTTTAAACCATCGCATGCAATAAATGATAGCTTCAGACCAAGAACTACTTGTGTCCATTTTGAAAAAGAAAAAAAAAAAGTAGCCAGTGTAGTTATTGTCACATAGTCATTTACAGTGTGAATGTTCTACATCACCTGAAAACACAGAACCACTTCAAACACTAAAGCTAACAGTCTGTTCAAAAACATCAAGTCACTTAACAGGAAAAGTTCAGCATTTTAGGAAATGTGCTTATCCACCGTCTTACACAGAGTAAGATGAAAACTCTCATGTTCGTATGCTAAATATGAACCACCAGATATTTAGCTCAGTGCAGACCAGAAACATCGGGAAAATGGCTCACTTGGTTTTGTCCAAATGTAGCAAAATCTCCCTACTAGTACCTCCAAAGCTCACTGATTGACACGTTGTATCTAGTTTGTTTTAGGGCTGGATGATACATCCAATCAATTGGATCATATTTTTGTTTTTGTACAATGTGTAAAATGCTGCTTTGTGACAATCAAGTTATTACAACCTGCATAAAAGGTAACATTCAGTCAAGAAGTGACATAGATGTTAGCTGCTACATAAGCTGTTAGTCACGATAGTCTCATAACCTGTCGTCACGATATGACAGTCGCATTACAAGAGGGACAGACTGAAAGAAAGCTGCTGAAGCCTCGCAGTGTAGCAGTATGGGATAACCTGTGTCTTTTGAATATGTTTGCAGAACTTTCTAACATTAGGACAAGCTAACCCTTTCCCTCTGTTTCCACTGTTTGTGCTAAGCTAAGCTAACTGCGACATATTTAGCGTGAGAGTGTGAACTGTCAGCAAGACTGTGAATAGACAGTCTCCAAAATGTCAAACTGTTCCTTTAAAATGGACTCATGGTTCTTTATCTGAAAGCCTGACATGTTTACGAGTGAACATTTTGGATAACAGTCCCAACCTTTACTCCCTGTGGTTTAACAAAACTGCCTTTTGGGGTTTTTTGGGTTTTTTTTTCCTTTTTTTATTATTTGAGGTCATGAAGCCAAATTGTCCCAATGAGCCAATGAACTTCTACAACAGCCAACAAATAAAACCCACAAACTGTTTCTGTTAGACCTCAGTCATTTCAGGTCAATGGTTGATCCACAGTGTTGCTCAGTCCAATTCAATGATGTTCGATGTTGTTTTGTTTATGGTGAAACAGTGATGTTACTATATGGTTATCGTTAATTTCACACAATGGTCCTTATTTTAATTATATGCAGCGGTACGATATACTTATACAATAATATGCTGTAAAATGTCAAAAAATATTGCATTGGTGACATCATGGGAAGCATCGGTTTCATCCCACTATGCTACATGTCACATGATGGTTATGATAAATGTTGAATTCATGCAACAGTTCATTTGACTATATGCAATGTTAATATGTCGGTATATTCTGAAACATTTCAGAGACAGACTGCCTCAGCATGGCCTTTTATTCTGCTGACATCTTATTCAACATCTTATTAGCTCCTGTTACATTATCACAGTTGTCAACTTGTTTATCAAAAGCAGCAGTGACAGAAACGTCCCCACTGTGGCGATTACAGTAGAGAGCTAAACAGACTGATTTCCTTTTTGACAGCAGATGGTTACCAATAATACATTGATAATCTCTCCGGTTGTGATGAGTGTCTCTGATATTTGTTTGCATTTCAGAAAATCACAGATACACTTTGAAATTGCTTATGAAATTTCCAAAACTGCCTCATACAGTAAGTGAACTAGCAGTATTTATAAGGACAATATTTTTTTTTTTCTGCTCAAATTCCTGTAATCTACCAAGCTGCTTTTTTCTTTTTTTTTCCATTTGATTTTCCTCGGTTGTACTCTCACGGGTGATGCAACAGTGTTAGAAACAAGTATTTGAAATTAGTCTCTATTTATCCAATAAGTATTTGTTCAGGTCACCTGAGGGGCCATAATATGCTCTCGCTATCGCACAGGTCAGTTTCAGAGAAAAACTCCTAACATGTTACATCATGTTGTCTAATTTAGGCTGCATTACTAAGTAGTAGCCATCATAAGTCCCTTTCAAATTAGTAAAACCTACTGATATTGTAGAAGAATTCATATCTTCAGCTGTAACAGAATATACCGCATAAACCAACCAATCTTCTGTATTATCTGTGTTTGTTTATTGTGCAGTACAATACACTTACAGGAAGTTCTACATTTTGGGAAATACAGCTATGCGCTTCCTTCCGACAGTTAGACAAGAAAATTGATACCACTCTTGAGTCTGTTTGTAAAGCACGGACCATGAACTTGGAGGCCATTAGCCTAGCTTAGCATGTTTATTAAGTTTATGTAGCTTAGTGCTAAGATAGGCTCATTTCCTCAGAGCTGTGTCTCCGTACTTAAGACACAAGAGAGGTATCAAACTTCACATGTAGCTCTCGGAAAGAAAGCGAACAAGTGTATTTCTTAAAGTGTTGTGCAATTTCTTTAATAGGCACTTTGTATTGTAGTTGATATAAAGCTATTGTGGTAGGCCAGTGTAGTAGGAAATATAAAATGCTGGCCATACAGAAGACACACTGACAAATCATCAAATGAAAAACTTAATCAAATAGCTTATTTGTCAAGCAACAATTACACAGCCTGGTCGCTATCGGTTTTACAGAAAACAGGACCACTTTAAAAAGTAGCAGTATTATTTTAACCAATCAACCAGTAATATTAAAACCATGTGAACCTCTGCCAAGTTTGCTTTGATGGTTTCACTGTCCCACTGTCCCCAGTCATTTTGTTATAGCTAGTTTTGAATCCCTTCAGGGACACAACGGTGTTAAATCATGCAGGCATTCAAAATGTGCCAGGTGAAAACAAGCCGTACACCAGAAAGTTCAGAAACTGTGTTGACTGAGCATCTTCATGTTTCCAGTCAGTGAAAAACTGTCAGCTGGTCTCAGTGTAGAATCGCCCCAGGTCAGTTCGCTCCACAGCTCTGAATTTTCTCTTTAACGGTGCCAAATGTAGCGATTTTTAAATGAAACACTCCCCCACCATCAGTGGTTGTTAGGGCCTGATTTTCTGGAAGACAGCCTTAATCGTAAACCTCATCGACTCCTGTCACAACTCTTTACAGTATGATTTGTCTGCCCTTCCTCTAGCTTTGTAGACAGTATTCCTGGTGATGATCTACTTTGGTTATTGCAATGATGCAACAGGATCAAACTTCATGTGGCATTTATAGACGTTAAAATGCTACACTGCACCTATAAACTGTTGGGCAGCCCAGTTTGATAAAATTAGCATATTTCAAGCCAGACATTGGTGGTTTTGAGACAGGCAACAACACGGTGCCTCTGTTCCAGCCTGACAGATCTGTCCGTGGTTCTGTTGTACGTCACTGGCTAAACGCAACATTGTAAAGATTTCTACAAAATAACATCTGACAAAACATCTGTCCAACTCGGATTGCATTGTATTTCAAAATGTGTTGCACAACTTCAGCTGTTTTTCTGTTTCTATCAGTGCTATCTTTTGGCCTTTTATATGGTTCTTTTTATATGAAGTTGTTCTATGTGATGATCAGAAGTTGTGATGCAGTTCCATTGTTTTTAAATATTTAATGTCTCTAAAATATGGATTAAAATCTGTTTAAAACCAGTGGTCCTGCGGCTCTCATGGTCTTATTTGTGTCCTTAGAAAATGCAGTATTTTACTGGACTGTAAAAGGCTTTTTTTTGTTTGTTTATTTATTTTTTCAAGTTAAAGTTGCTTTTGTTGCATTTTTAAATTTCTTATTCCATAAGCAAACAGAAATTCAGTGTATTAAATAATGTAAACACCATAAAATGCAGTCTTACAATAAGACAGAGTTTTCTTAATGGATAAAATCTCTCCAATTTTGCACTCAAAATAAATAAGACCTTAGCCTTTGAGTGGCCTTGATGTATTACATTATAAGAGCCAAGCTAGTCTTCTTATTAGTGCTAATGGACTCTTATTTCTACATCATAACAACTATTAGCCTACTTCACCATGCATGATTAATTCATTGAATATAGCCACACATTAGAATTCAACAGGAGAGAAGAAAGCTGCGTGTCTTGAGAAAGTAAAAGAGACTGTGGAACAGAGCTCGATGGACTTCAGTGCATGAGAGAAGAATAAAGAGGGAGAAAGACAAGGGGTCTAGAGTTAAAGTCAAATTTAAAGTGTGCATTTTCTGGGAGACATAAATCCCACCTAATTAAGTATTTTCCTAAATGAGTCAGGAGGTGGAAAGCCTATTTGCAGACCCTGAGTCATATTAAGTGAGTGTGTGTGTCCTTGGTGTAGAGGCAACACACTGACAGCTCAGATTTATAGGTTTAATTGCCATAGGTAACCATGCAGTCAAATAAGCTCTCAGAGATATGGTTTAGAATCACACGCACACACACAAACACGCACACACATCCACAGAGACTAAAATGTATGGACACGCACATTCGCAGCAATAGCCGTCTGCTGGCCACAATGTGGAATCTGACCTGAGGAGATTACAATACTGCAGAGGACACTATGCACATGATCATGATGGCTTAAACACTATCACTATATCCATATTTACGACGATTGTCAGCTATTAAAATCACTGCAAGAGTTCAGTAACTGCCTCTCCACAACCACTCAACAGCTCAGCTAACACACTGCATTTCTTCTTTGTGACATTTCAAGATTGTGTTCAGGCAGCTGGATAGAAACACAGCTAACGTAGCATGAGCACTGGAACCTCATGCACACTGCCGTTATTGACTTTTTCATGTGGACTGGCGCTGTGATCAAGACGACCAATGTGCAAGTTTCCCCGTGGTTGAGCAGTCCCAACACGCCAGCAGAGTTTTAAAGTTGTAAAAAGCTCATTATTCATTCCCATGGTATATTCTTACAGACGATCTGAATGAAAAACTCTGCCCTGGGCTCTTAAATAAAAGCATCTGATTGAGAAGCAGAGAGTTGATTTTAAATGGATATGTATTTAAATCAAATGCAGACTGTGGACTCTGGAGTCAGAATTGTAACTTCAGATCTTTGGGAGTGTAACAAATACTAATGAGAGGAGATTTTAAAATAAATATTACTATTTTTGCCAGCAGTAAGAGGATGAGTCTGGATGTGAACAGGTCAGATTTGCTTTTTAATTATTATTATTTTCTCTGTGGCTTTTTCTCTCTTAGTCTTAGGCTACATTAGCCACTGATAATCTAACAAATGCAAGCAAATTGTGAATTTTATGGAAGACAAAGGGAATTCTGCTCAGCTTCATATTATAACATGAAAGTGTTCTTTTCTAACAAGGCCATATCATAGTAGAAAGTGTGATTGTGTCTCACTATGTCAAACACTATGAGATAATGGCTGATGTGTTCCCCTTGTCTAATTTTAGACATGAAATAAGGTTTAATCACACTATGCAAACCAATAATGTTAAATGTCCATTTTTTGTAGCCTACAGGTTTAGGTTTTTGTGTAGTAAGCATAAAGCTTTGTGTATTTTGTGTTTTTTGTTTGTTCCCTGGCTGGAGTCCAGTGTTATGTGGTTTGCACTTGACTGAGGTCATATGTTGTTACAGTAGCAAAAAAAAGTTGAATTATGTGGCATGTATGTCCTAAGAATGAAAAACTTGTGTTATTATAACATTAAAATTATCTTGTTTTAGCATTTTAAGGGTTTGAAAAATTTAAGGGATACATGAGCGTAGTACAAAAATGTCCAATTTCCACTAATGATTTTCCTGACAATGACAGAAGCTTGAGGCTCTTCTAATAAATGGATGGATAAAGGGAAACAAACCAATAACCATAGACTTTGCATGTGAAGTCATGTATATAAACATATTTAAAAAATGCTTATCTACAATATTGTAGACTTTATTCTGTCATGCATCAGGATCTGTTGGCTCGTCACATGACCACATCAGTGACGTAAGACAAGTAGCTTAAGAGGGTGGAATTTAGACCAATGAGAAAGAAAGAAAGAAAGAAAGAAAGAAAGAAAGAAAGAAAGAAAGAAAGAAAGAAAGAAAGAAAGAAAGAAAGAAAGAAAGAAAATGATCCACCCTCCTGAAACTATTGAAGGTCAACCTTTAAGTTTTAAAAAGACTCATTTTTTTTGTGATTTTGTTCCATTTTGGAGTGTCACAGCAAAGCAGACTGGGCTGTGGACAGGATTATAGAAACTCTAAGGTCATGAGTCCCTGCAGCACAAAAAAATCAGTGTGCTGTGTCTTACTGCTGAAGTGTTTATATTGACAGGTTAGATACAGCTTGATCAATGATAGATGTGAAAACGGCAGCTTGCTACAAAAGTCTAATATAAACGACTGGGAAAATGGGAAATTGAGTGCCCTGATCTGGAGACAGCAAACAGAATCTTTGCCCTCCTGCAATGCCTTAAATGTTTACAGCAATACTGACCAAGGCAACACTTTAAAATGCTGATTTTTCTGACAATAATGTTTTAATATCATTCTCCAGTCGCCTGTTATTGCTATAATAGACATTTCACTGGAAAATCCCTGCTTTCCTGACCACAGGTTTCCCTCACCCGCGACCACCAGAGTTGATTACAGACATTGAACTTCATTAGATGAAACCCAGTCAGATAATTAATTCCCTCTCTCTCATCGAGCAGAGTGGCACTTTTAACAGCTTGCCACTTATTCTATGCCACATGTTTAAAAGTCCATCATCCATTAGCTTGGACCAGCCTGTCCTTGAGGGTCGCGGCGGGCTCCGGAGCCAATCACAGCTGGCACTGGGCGAGAGGCAAGCTGCGCCCTGGACAGGTCAATCACAGGCTGATACATATGGCCAATTAACCTAACCTGCATATTTTACACAGAAAGTCCACACAGAAGGCCCCGGGTGTTAACCCAGAACCTTCTCCTGTGAGGCGACAGTGCTAACCACAGCAGAAGCGATTGTTAAGACAGGGGGCTTTCTGTTTAGCTCTGTGGTTCACAGCTCCAGCAGCGCTAACGAGGGAAGAGCTCGTCAGCTCTAATTGAATGACTCCTGATTAAACTGGTTTCACATTGGCAGCCAACATATCACATCTTGTCTGACTTTTAATTGGCTGCTTCCTTGAATGCTCCATGCGCTCCAGAGACACAGATGTCGACATGGTGGGTAAGTAAAGACAGTGGAGCAGAGAGGCACCGGCAGGTCTGAAGAGATCAAATATACTGGTTTACAGCAGAGGACTGAAAGACACATATTCTGCTAATAAAGGTGATGACATTTAGTGGCATCGGATCCCCAACATGTTCCCACTGTCAGGTGTCAAAACAAATGTCAGACTGTGTCACACAAGACGCAGTAAGGACATAAAAAGTTGCTGTGAAGCGTCTGTGCACACCTATGTAGGGGTTTTCAACAATTAAGATCAATTAGACCACAACTCAAGTCGAGGCTGGGTGAAGCTATGCTGCGTGACGTCCCCACACTCTATAAAAATGGTAAATCAGTGGTGTCCTGCCCTAACAACTGTGACAAAACTAACAGGAGAAATGTCAATCAGGTCTGCATGTGCACACTGAGAAGAGGTAGAATTAGGCAATAAACCAGTACACTCTGAGTGTGCAGGGCCCATAATTGGAGGGTTTGAGTGTTAAAGTGGCTACAATCAATATTCTTTATGATAACATCGTATCAAATGACATGTGAAAACAGTGTGAAAGGGGTTGCTTATAGTGATGAATCTACAGAGAATTATCACCTGAATCAGCAGCTGCCCTCGGCCATACAGAGCTGTATGGTGAGTTTCAGCTCATTGCTGAGCTGTCCTGCTGCAACTTTATCACTGAGGTTCACTCTCACTGCTCTCGGTGTGTCATTTTAATTTCTGCAGCGGGCAGCTGTTTTCATCGAATAGGTCTAAAAACCCAGCGCACTCACAGTTAGCAAGTAGCTGGTGAACATAGTGGAGCACCAGTGTACAGAAAGTCATGGTGGAACAGTTCAAAACCATTTTCTAGCATGTAGGGCAGCTTATATAGCACTGCATTGCATGTTCACCTCGTGAAGCAGCAGGATTCACAAGATCACACAAGATCATGTGACATAAGACTTCATGTTGCCATGGTTATGCCAGTTATGCCATTCATGGTAACATGACCACTACCATTGCACCAGTATGGTGGACCATTCAGCTGAAGAGCCAGATATTTCCGTCAAGAGTTGGTAGAGATCTAAAACAGAGCTAAAAGGGAGCAATTCATCAGGTGGACACAAACCTCAGACACTACATCCATGTTTACTGACAGTCTGTGTGCAGAACAATAAGACGGTAAGACAGGGCACGTTCACGCCAAGTATTTTCATAAGTCTAATATGAACTATGAAGCATTTTCTCATGTTTAGCACTTCTGTTTTTCTGTTAAAAAAATCTGAGCATAACCCCAGCAAACTGCAAACCCCAGAATGCAAGGATTGTTAGATGAGAGGAGCAATCACCCAAGTCAAAAAAAAAGGATATTCATTGTATATCAATACAATACCATATTGAAATGAATTGTAGATATTAAGAGCTCAGTCTAAGGTAACAAAAACACAAGTCTTATTTTCAGGATTATGCACTGATGAAAACATTATTCTGATTTTAATCAATTTTTCCCTACACACTGGACCTTTATGTGTTATTCATGAATATTAGATATTTTAGAATACATATACATATTTTCTGTAAATAATAGCATAACTGGCTCTTTTTCTCCTAATGGGCATTTTTTTTCAGCAGTCGCCATTCAAAGTTTTTGCATTTTTTCGGGATCCTCTTCCAGTCTGCATTGGCATTGGCAGGTTAGTCACTCTAAGCTTTGTGTAAAAGAGACACACACTCAACAACATGACACATGGTTAAGAAAGAAACTGCAGGAGCATATTCAATTAACAGATAGTGTTAAACACAGCTGCTGTGGTGGAACCTTTCTCACAGTTTACATACTGACTTGTCAATCAGAGGTGTATCTAATTACGTTAATTGTGGCCACATTCCATTTAGGTTTTCAATTGTCAGGGTCCTGCTATTCTGACAATTATTGTTATCTCAGCACAGGTCTTTTGCCTCCACCAATTACATCTAGCAAAATCAAACATTTGTATCTCTCACAATGCAACAGTGCACCTATAAAAGCAGAGATCACTGAAAGCTGAAATGTAGCCTTTTGAAATGTAGGTTTTTAACTTCATCTTGTGGACTAATAAACTCTTGATTTTTCTGTCAGCCACGATGTTGTAATACAGGTCGCAATGTCAAGTAATGCTCCAATTGTTTCACAGTCCATTACAGTGAGAAAAACGTCACATTTTGTATGAAGCTACCAGCTGTGGCATACTGTAACTTTCCTCCGTCTCTACAATGTAGAACTGGCCACATAAAATACTGTAAGCAGCTTAGTAGCTTCAAAAGAAGGAGACAGCCGAGTCTACAAAATTAATTTGGCCGTTGAAGAGCATTTCTGTTGAAAAGCTGCTCCTCTGAGAAAATACTCCAAAACCACATCCTCAAGTCCTTGGGAGGCGAGTACACAACAGTTTGTTTACTATTCCTGGATTCATTCACACACAATAAACACACACACACACACACCCTTGAGACTGAGCCTAGTCATGATGCAGCTGAGCTAAGCAGTTTCTACTCACATACACATCCTCTCCCTCTCTCTAATGTAATTGTGTATATTGCCAACGTTAACAGAAAGGCAGTGTGACCTGCCAGAATGAGCCCATAGCAGTAATGCGATTACGAGTGTATGAAACATAATGATAGACGATGAGAGTGAGACAAAGACAGAGTGGATTGGAAAGAAGAAGCAGGTAGAACAGAGTGAGAAAAAGAGAGGGTAGCAGATGAAGAACAGAGGGAAAAAACAGGAGGTAAACAGTAATGTAACTGCCATTAGATCAATTTGATCGTGGTCAGAGATCACTGCGCGTGATGATAAATATTGATCTGATAAAACCACTGAGGCAAAAATATGGGCTGACATGAAAACAGCCAGAGGAGAGCAGTTACAGCTGCACTGACTCAGACGTCTGCTCCAAAGACCATCATGAAGCTCTGATAAAGCCACGCACGCCACCTGCTCAGCACCACACCGCAATTAGCAGCTGAAGACTCACATCGCTACCCCTGGAGATGGTGGAGACAAAAACTGAGTTAAAAGTCCTCCCTGCCTTTGCTGGCACACTGCTGTGTGTCTTTGCTCATCAACTCCACCGACTGAGGATCAGCAGTGGTGGAATGTAACTAAGTGCATTTACTCAAGTACTCTATTTGTACATATTTGAGGTACCTGTATTTTTACTTGAGTATTTCCATTTTATGCAGCCTTATACTTCAACTCCACTACATTCGTCTAACAGCTTTAGTTACTTTTCATCTAAAAATTTTTCATCCCCTTCCAGTGCGATGAAAACCACGTCTCTCCAGATTTGGTGATTTTAAATGTTTCTGATAAATTGAAGTGTTCCACCATGGGTTGAGAAAATTCCCCTACCTCTTGAGCTAAATAAACTCTTTAAAAACCCTCTTGGATTAGCTGCAAAATGCATCTTCACAAAGCTGAAAACAGGCTGTTTTTCTGAGGTCATGAAAAGCTGAAGATATGATGATATGTGGCTCTCACTGGACAGCAAGGCCACTAACAAATAATGATATTATGGAACGTGATGTATAGCTGGAGATGCAACTACCCGACAATAAAGCAGCAAAACTCAGGGCAACTTTAAACATCCACAGCAGTAAAATGCAACATAAACATTGATGGACCAATAATATTAATCCAAAAATATACAACAGTAAAACACTGACATTTTTCTAATTACAGTACAGTAGTAACAATTGCAGTACTTTTACTTTTGATACTTCTTGATAATTCTTGAATGCTTTTACTCTTTAGTAAGGTTTTGAATGCAGGACTTTCACTCCACTACTTTTCGGTAGCATTTTCACAGTACTTGAATTAAAGTAAAGGATCTGAGTACTTCTTCTACCTCTAAATATAAGCAGAATAGCGTGAAGCTCCTCTTCCTCTTACGGCTGCTCCCTATTGGGGGTCGCCACAGTGGATCATCTGCTCTCTGGCAGACTGGGCCCCGCTCAATCCAGCATGGAAATCTGCATTATTTGATTTGGCATAAGCTTTTTACGCTGGATGCCCCTCATTTATCTGGGCTTGGGACCGGCAATTAGTTATACACTCACTTGTGCAGCCCCAGGGGCTGGGGACCCAAGGACACATCACTATGTAGACATGAGGCGGGTGGGGATCGAACCAAGAAGCCTCCGATGAGTAGACAACCTGCTCCACTTCCTGAACCACAGCCAGAGCATAACAGCATAAAACTGTGGAACGGAAGGTATACTGTACTGCGTCGACTTTATGCAAAAACAACACAGGGACCAAACTCCACTGCTCCACAGCGCTACCAGTGGTCAAGAACACCATGCAGTACCTTTAAGAGGTGTTGTGTTGACAGTGTCTTTCTGCTGCCCCCAAGTGGCTAAAAAATCTGTAAGAATAGGTTTAACTCTTAATGTCAAAAATGTATTTATCACACAACAATCCATCACAGATAAAGTAACAAAGGGATCACAAAGAAATGTAGAACTGCAACATGTGAGGTAAATATGAATGTAGATGGGTAGAAGGGACGAATTGATTGGAAGAGGTAAAATTGGCAGGGGAGAGATGACAAGTGCTTCCCTGGTCTTTGGGAATTTTTTGACTTTTCATTTGTAGCATAAGATTTCACTTCATGCCGAGTTCAACACATGGTTCTGCACGATTGCCCAGAAATTGAAAATGGTAAAAAACTCAAAAGGCATGAGACTGAATTCATACTATATCTCAAAATGCAATTACAAGGCTTTTAACCATTTGTGTTGCCCGGACAGATTGACTGACTGTGGAATCATGCACAAATTAGGAAATGTTCAGTTTGGTCCAAATTCTTCCAGCGCCAAAGAGCAGGCATATTCTCTGCTCCAGAGGAGACAAACGACAGAGGGAGGAAGGAGGAGGAAGGAGAGAAAACACAGAATAGACTGGAGAGGTCCCCGAGGAGCTCCCTCACTCCTCTGCAGCTTTACACGCCTGCTGTGGGTGAGCATAAAATGAGTTACAACAGAGTGGTGTGTGTGTGTGTGTGTGTGTGTGTGTGTGTGTGTGTGTGTGTGTGTGTGTGTGTGTGTGTGGACAGGCAGCAAAGTGTACAGTGTTTCTGCAGGACACACTGGCATACAGACACAAACACACTGAAGGTTGTGATTATAAGTTACTAGAAAGCACAAAGTCAACTTTTGCTGCAGAAAGACTTTATTTTTTTTTTACAAACCAATCGAAACAGACATAAATATATTAACAGCGTGTCCTTGCCAAGCTTGAGATTTGAATTATTTCTGCAGCATTTATTTTTTATTTTCCCTTCAGAAGCTTAGTCTTCTTGAGTCTGCTCTAATGCAACCAAACTCGATGATAAGCTGATCTTTGCATTGTCAGTATCTGTGTGGACACTCTACATTACTGGTTCTGTCCATTGTTTAAGATGTTAAGTCTGTTACAGGACACACGAGCAGACACACGTCAACAAGAGAAGAAATACACAAAAAAAATGAAGCGATACAATTCCGTCTTGAGAATTTGTCAACATCCTGACACATGATGGAACCACACGGATTACATGACTCATCTGCATCCCATTAACACGAGGGGATTTGCTCTGTCAACTTTTATCGTAGGCTGTACTGGCTGCACTGTTGGACCTGAAATTCAAGCTGTAATTGCTTTCTTCTAAATTGCCACAGCACAAAATGTTCATGCACTGGAACAGCAGTAAAACGTGGCTACACTCTGTTTCATTTGCATTGAATTATGGGTGGCTTTTACTCATTTCATTTTGGGTCCACAAATTGATCTGAACTGACTGTTTACAAGGAGGGGGGCGAATAGCTGCAAGTGACATCAAGTGCAAATAGAAATGTCATATTGTTTAACACTACAGTACAAAACTGTGCAAGTCCCTTTTAGCTGTTGTACTTCAAAGCACAGAGACGCCACCTGAAGCAGACTGGATGATCAATAGTACACTCAAGAGCACTCGTTCCAAAAAGAGAAACCGGTGTCGCCATTAATCAAAAGGGCTAATTCTTCAGGTTTCCTCAATTTTCCTTCAGATGAAAAGACTTCTGAGCAGGTAACGGCTTGTAAAGGGTGATGTAATCGTTTTTGTGGAGGAAGGCAGTGCTGTCATAGCCAATCAGACGTGTCAATCACACACCCAGTTCAGCTTCCTAATAAAGTTGTCAAAAAAAGGGCGATGGTTCAGCTGCTCAGATGTGAGTGCAGTGTGAATTTGCAGAGACTTTACAGCACCCTCATGCCTGTATGCTAAATATGAGCCAGCTAGCAATTAGCTTAGCTTAGCATAAAGACTGTAAGCAGGTGGAAACAGCTAGTGTGGCTCTTAAATAAAAAGTTAATGCTGACGAGAACCCTTAAATTTTACTGATTAACAAGTTTTATCTTGTGTTAATATGTTAGCTTTAAAGGGCCAGGCTCCCCTGCTTCCAGACTTTATGCAATGCTAAGCTAATTGCTAACATGGCCACGTTTAAAATTCACTGTCCAAGCCAAAGAACAGTATTGATCACATCTAACTCTCAAAAAGAAAGCCAATAAACTTATTTCCCAAAATGTCAGACTCTTCCTTTTATCTGCTGTAAATAACTGGCTGCTAAAATTGGAGTGATGTAAAACTAGAATGACGCATTCTTCTCGAAACTGAACGATCAGGTTTACACGGACATCAATGGCAGGTGTGAAGAGGCCAGACAATGAAGACACTGGAAGTTGTGTTCAGCAGCAGGAAGACAAACCAATGAGAAGTTTCTGTGCAGACCTGGATGTTTCTCTTTGTATAATTTTAGTGTCTGTCTTATGTTGAAACCACACAAACGCCTTCTTACTCACTTATGCTGAAACCAGATCTGCCTGCCAATGAGTTCTTAACAAGGAACATTAGCCTGAACAACCGAGCCTGAAAGATTAATAGCAATACCACATAACAGTGAATCAAGTATGGTTCATATTAAAAGAAATATTCAAGGCATTCCTTCCTTTCTACGTGAAGTTTTTCACCCATCCATCTTCCCTTTGTACCCGTCTCCATCCGTCCATCTGTTGTGCTTTATTTTCATCATCACGCCTTCGTTCTACTCGTCTTCATCCCTGCTGTGAGGTAGAGGAGCTGCAGCCTCATTCTCTTCTGCAGACTCGCAGTCTGGACAGCAACCACAAGAAGTAAACAAGTGAAAGAATCAATGAGTGAACAATGGCTATACTTCTAAAAGTCAGACTCACATGTGGCAGGCTGGCCATCTTTCTCATCACACTGTGGTCAGAGTCACTGTAGATGTTCTTGTCCTGCCCAGGGTCGCCTGCTAACATGTACAACTCCCCAGCATGGACGTCAGACACATTCACCTGGATGGAGAGACGGATGGATAACAGACAAATATAATCTGTTACAGATATTGCACCAAAGATGGATCACACACATACAACACAGCCTGAACCTCATAGAAAGACACAGAGGAGAATATTTATGTGGCACACCAACCTGAAATGTTTCAGGGTTGAATCCCAGCCAGAGAGTGTATCTGTAGTCCCAGGAGCGGAGAGAGTACCCCATGACCTTGATGTCTTTAAGGTCAGGGAGGTCAGAGTTCTCCTAAAAGAAGCACAGTGAACCATAAAGGCGTCTTAAAACTGTACAAACCTTTCTGATGTGCTGTCAAATCCACAGCTGCAAACTCGTCCTGCCAGATGAGCCGACGCGCTAATGTCAGGCTGCCAAACTGTTCAGCACAGACAATCATCAGCAGGTGCAGCACTCATCGGGATAAATTAATTCAAAGATCTTGTGCTTGTAGCTAGCAGCTCCAGTGGAGGCACAATGCAGAGAGGTCAAAGAGCGACAGTGTGACAGCCGTTCATTATGAGCTTCAGCTCGCTTTGACCCTTTAAATGCAACTTCAAAATCCATTTCTAAACACAGTCTGCGGTACCTGTGGGGTATCAGCGGGTCGAGGGTACTGGCTAAAAGATATGGCCTCCTCATCCTCCCCTCTTTCTCTGTGTCGGAAGGTGTAGGCCAGGTTGTCTCCTTCTGTACACAACTCCTCCTGAAAGCAGACGAGCAGACCAAAGAGTAAAGGAAATAAATGTCACAGTCACTTAGATCACATTCAGATCAGCATGTTCGGGCCCGTTTATGGAGTGCTTACTTCTTGATTCATTTTGTTTGGTAATGTCAGTAGAACATCATTTGCACTAACTGTTTCAAGGTCCACGAAAGGTCTCAGTTCTGCTCTTGTGGTGCAATTTGTAGAAAACGAGAATGCAATGTAAAATACAGGAAATGGCATGAGAACACAGTTGAAATTAAAGACCGAAGGAAGTTGATGAGAAGTTCAGCGAGCTCAGAGTCCATGTAACAGACACTGAATTACATTTTGAACCCCACTTTTTCCCACGCTTCAAATAAAAAGCTCTGCTTTCCTGTTAGTCATTACCTACAATGACTGAATACAAGAATGAGAGACTGTACGTACAATACGAGAGACTACAGCCATGTTAGCTTGTTGATGTGCTAATGTTAGCAGACTCATGCATTTTTCCAAGAACATTACCTGCAGTACCAAACTTGTAGTCACACAAGTGAGTGAGTTAGCTGCTTGTTGTGTCACATATTTGCAACAATTTGTTAGCAAGGGAAATCAAATAAGTGGTCTGAAGCTGCTTTTTGAATGAGCTGAATCTATTTGTTTACATATTAACAGTCATGTTTACAGTCATGGTAACTTTGCAACCATGTTACACTTCTCACTAAGTGGAAGACATCATAGCTGTAATTTCTGATATCTGTAAGTGGGTGATGTAAGTCAAAGGGCTGACGTTTCCCACTCCAGTGCTCATACATGTAACCACAGTCTGAACTACATGACATGACTGCCTGCACATCAGTGGGCCCAGCATTGCTTCTAGCTTAACACTCAGCAGGTTCACAATGAAAATGCTAACAGGCTTAAGTATAATTTCAACCATGTTCACCATTTTAATTTAGCATGTTAGCTGGCTAACATTTACTAATTAGCACAAAACACAGCTGAGGCTGATGGGAATGTCATTAGCTTTACGGGTATCTGGTCAGAAACCTGATGATGGTGCTACATGAAAAGACAGTGAAGCCACCATTAGGACTCATCCTCGGGGCACCATGAACATCTGTACCAAATGTTATAGCAATCCATCCAGTAGTAGATGAGATATTTCAGACCAACAGACCAAATGACCTCACCTTCTCCAGAGGCTTGCCACCAGCAAACTTTTCCACCAAATCAAGTCTTAAGTATGAACATCGCTGAAGGCAGTGAAAACTACAAGTTTCAATAAATAGATTCAGTTTTCATCCAATCACACCTGGAAAGAAACATCAGGACAAGGTTCAGGTGCTCTGAGGCCAGCCAGGTAAGAGACGGTAGGAAAAACATCCACCAGCTCCACCATGTTTCTTATCACTTTGTCATCTGGAAGAGAGGGGTCAGCCAATTAGAGAAGTCTTACACAGCCGCTGACAGCAAATCAGACGCCCTGCTGTTAAATTTCATCATCGTTGCACCATTTGCACTTGAAGTAAAAACTGTCCGAGGCAAAATATCAAAGTGTTTCCCTGTCTTAATACTTTTGGGAACCCTCTGTGTATATCAAAGACCTTACGACAGTCAAGTTGGCATAATAATACATGTTTCAACAAGATTTACATGAGCAATTAGGACCAAAGATTCTAAATCAAACTCGAGCTCCCTTTTGTGGCTTATACACATGGTGCGTTCAAGTGCTACAAAAATAACACGTTTCTATGTTAATCAACAGCAACTTGTTGCCAGTGAAAGGCCCTTACTCTTAAAGCTGACCTCCGCTTTGGTCAGGACATCAATAAAGGGAAAGGTAAACTCTCCCAGCCAATTACGGTGTGCGGTGACGCCAGGAACGTAGAAGATAAGAGGGACACGTGTTGCCACATCAAAAGTAGAATATTTAGCCCATTCACCATGTTCTCCTAATGACCAACCTGCAACAGGAGGGAGAGGTAATGAAAGACGGTTGTTGAAAAGACTGAGGCAGGTTAGAGAAATAAACAGATTCAAAACCACAAATCTGTATTGTACAAATATTTCAGATATGCAAATGTTTTCCCAGTCATCTTATATTTGAAAATGATGTCATTTGATTGAGCTTTACTGGGTACATATCAAACAGTGATGGAAAGGATTCACTCAGCATCCTCCACTGAAGGAGACATTAAAAGAAATTGAATTTCCAAGTCACAAAGTTTTGGGTTTTTTTTTTTTTTCCAAAAAGGAGGAAGCAATGCAAAAAGTGCAGCAAAACTATGGAGGGAGGTAAGAGTCCAATATTCTGTTACAACACTGCCATCTGGTGGTTACAGAGCAGCAAAACTGACAAAATCTGCACACAAATCTGCAACGTATGCTTTAAAAAAAAAAAAAAAACACTTCCTGTTCCTAAACAATGTGCATAAATAATGTGCAACTGACATAAGAGGTATTGATTTCACTAAATATTTGAAAGGAAGCAATCATGTCAGTGTTCAACTCGAAATCAAGCCCCAGTATAATAATAAGTCATTTCCAGTTCAACCCGGCATGTGTGTACTGACCGTGATCTGAGGTGAACACCACCATTGTGCTCTCAGCCAGCCCCAGCTCATCGAGAGTACTGAGCAGCCGTCCAACCAGACCGTCCACGTAAGACACAGCAGCGTAATAATGCTGACGGATACGCAGCTGGAAGACATGATGGAGATCACTGTTAGTGTGTGTTTCAGGAGCGGCCACACAGGAACCACATTAGAAATGGTTCAAAAGTGTTGAGGGCAGTCAGTTCATACCTGGAAGTCTTTAGGGACTGGTCCATAGGGGAAGCTAATGTTGAGTTTGTGGACGTCTTCCCTCCTCCTCACGTCCATCCAGGGGTTGTAGGCAACAGGTGGAAGGAGTTTAGGGACATTGGGGTCAGGGGCCAGAGTCATTTGGTCTATGGGATATAACTTCAGGTACTCCTGTAATGTACAAGTTTCAAAATCATTTGCATTACATATCATTTATACTGAATTATATATTATTGAATTATATGATAATAACATTCTATTATATACATAATAATATATGTTCAATATGTTGTCAATTATAAGGAGATTTTGCTGTTGTTGCTCCAACTCTAGAACAGCTTCCCACCATTTCTCAGAGATGTTTTTTATTCCATTATTTTCTGGTACTTACAGATGATGGTTTCTAGCATTAAAACAGAGCCACCCTGACCCCACATCACCCTCTGTCATCAGAATATGATCCCAGCTTGTTACTCAAGTGTTACTCTAACTGTAAAGATATCATTATTAAGATGTTTAATGGTTATTACCTCCAAATATGATACAACAGAAATCTACCCATACAAACAAAAACATGTAAGTTAAAGGCTTTTTAAAAGGACTCTGGACCTCTGAGCCTTGAGTACTGCGAATGTTCTCAGATGTCTTCAGCTTCATTGACTTCCATCCTTCCAGAAGCTGCATTTTGTGCTTGGAGTTTTTAATCTGGCAGAGACGGCTGTAAGTGTCCAGGCGATCCGGGGTAAATCACGTGGAGCATATGCATCACATGCCGACAGAGAGTTGCCTTGACCTTTTCCCTCTTTTCATCTCTCTACTTCCCCTTTGTGGGAAACCTCGTCGGCACGCTGACATTTGTCTCTGTTCAGTCCGTCTCCGCTCTCATTCAGCTTCCACTTCATCATGCTCTCTTCCTCCTTCATGCTGAATTGCGTCTCTCATATGTCTCGATCAGCCCTCAATGAATTCCCTTCACATACACTTTTTCCCCAATTCTAGCTTTCAGAGGTTCCTTTTTCATCCTGTTCCCTGGTTTTTACACACACGGGCCCACATCAAAACGAGCTCCTTCACGGCTCCTCACTCTGGACTCTCTCCTCATAAAAACATTGTATTTTTAAAACATCGGTGCTATCATTATCTGCAGGCTCAGAGGCTTCTGAATTCTGCTGGAGCTTGGAGTCACGTCTGGATGATGAGCGGAACAAACAATGGCACTTTATGGCACTTCTTCCCCACATGCTCCTCTTACGTTCTGCTCCCCACATCCTCTTTCCTCCATGTCAACACCATCACTTATTCTCATTCTCTGGCATTATTTGCTCAGTCTTCGGCCTGAAAATCACAGTTCTGTCCACAGCAACAGTGACTTTCACTTCTCTACTCCACATACTCAGCTTCATTTGTGCCGGTAAGTAGCTATTCATTTAAGGTCTGCAGACTAAGGGAATTGTATAATGCATCCCGGTGAGTGAATGTCTGTCTTCATGAATGAACATTACAGAAATTCCACCAGAAGAATAGCTGCATCCAGTTAAGCACAGCCAATGAGAGCTATGGTGTTTGCAGACAGTGGACATATGAGCCAATAAGTAACAAGACTGTTTAGCACAGGAATGCCAAAGACCAGATTTACGTCATTTAGAAACTGGATTATGTAATTTGTCCACTAACAGTGACAGGTAAATACATTTGAGATAAATAAAGCAATCCTTTGTAAAAATGTTCCAGTAGGTTTTGTTTTTATGCACTCTCATTCAATGTTTTTTCAATTATTCTCTACATTGTAGGTCAATGCTATGAAATAACACACATGTAATTATGTGATAAAGGAAGCACAGAGCAAAATATGCTTCATATTTTAGATGTTTCAAAGTAGCCAGCCATTGCTTTGATGACAGCTTTGTACACATTCTCTCAGCCAGCTTCATGAGGTAATCCATCGCCCCCACACACCATCACACCTCCTCCTCCGTGCTTCACACTGGGATCCACTCATGCAGATGCCATCCGTTCACCTTCTCTGCGTCTCACAAATACACGGTCAAAAACCTCACATTTGGACTCATCGTTCGAATGTCTGCTCCTTGTGTTTCTTGGCCAAAGCATCTCTCTTCTTGCTGGTCTCCCTCCGTGGTGCTTTCTTTGACTCACACAGCCTCCTCCCTACGGTTGATGTTGAGATGTGTCTGCTACTTGAACTCAGAAGCATTTATGAGGGCTCTAATCTGAGGGGCTGTTTCTGGGGCTGCTCACTGTAATGAACTTCTCCTCTGCAGCAGAGGAAACTCTTGGTCTTTCTTTTCTGGTGCAGTCCTCATGAGAGCCAGCTTCATCATGGGGTTTGATGGTTTTTGCGACTGCGCTTGAAGAAACAAAGTTCTTGAAATTTCCTGGATGACAGACTTTCAGTGATGGACTGTAGTTGAGCAGTTCTTTGCATAATCTGGATTACTACACAAGTCAAATAGGGCTATTTACTGTATACCAACAGCATCTTGGCAGAACAGCTGATGGTCTCAAGCGCATTAAGAAGGTGAGAAATTCCACTAATTAAGTGTTGACAAGGCACACCTGTTCATTAAAAACCATTGTGGGGGACGACCTCATGAAGCTGGTTGAGAAAATGCCAATAATGTGCTAAACTGTCATCAAGGCAAACAGCTGTTCCTTAGAAGAATCCAAAATGTGAGACATACTTTGCTTTGTTCACACTTCAGCTTACCAAAAAGTTTGTGTTTCGATAAAAGCAAAAATGCAGCAAAGTTCAAAGGAAACACATGAAGAGAATAGCTCATGTCATCTTGTTGCGCCCTCTTGTTCTGCAATGGCATAATCGCACCCGACTGGGGGATGGGTGCCATCAGCTGTTTATCTTGAGCAGACTCCAGTCACATAAGGTAGTGGATGGAAACAAGCATTTTCTTTTGTAGACGTTCTCCAAATTCGGAACAATTTGTGATACATTTGGATGGAAACCAAGCTACACAACAATATATCCTTCACTATCATATTCATACACACCAAACATTATAAAAAGGGTGTAAAGTCAACACTTAAATGTTGCAATTCTCAGTACACTTAAACCATAATCGAGTCATGTCCTTGGTTCTAATGTTTGAGGCCATTTGGTGGATCAAGAAGTCACTATGAAACCCACGAGCATTAACTCTGACTGGGCTGAACCCTGAGACAGTCACCTGCAGCTAATATCAATACTGGTTTTCACAATCGCATAACTGCATCGATTTAACTGTTAACTACCTGTTATGTACCTTACATCTCAAGCAGCGTATAGAGGGTTGATGGCGTGGATATTGAGTCGTCTACCTGTGGGATCCTGAAGGGTATGTGTGGTTTGTGAAAGCCCACAGCCAAGAAGAAAGGAACGTCGCTGTTGGCCCGACTCTTCAGTAACCTCACTGCCTCGTCTGTGCTCTCCAGGTCAGGGAGGGTTCCCCCTGGCTGCTCTGTCACGTTCACTGCACACAGTAAGTTGGCATGGAGCTTACCATCCTCTCCTTTACACATCTGAAACGATATCAAAAGCCACATGTATGCCCAGTTCATGCTGAGGTACACATTTCAGACTCTCTGTCCTGTAAACTGAAGGCACATGGAAGTTCACACTGAGTTTACACAGCTGTTTCCATTCAGACATGAAAACTACAGGATGATTTAGTGACTGCTCAGATGTGTGTCAATAAGACAATAGGAGGCGGAATCATTTCAAAGTTAAGCTTCACTGCATGGTACATTCACTGACACACAGAAACAAAACCACCTGAGGCAAAGTGGATGAACATGATAGCACTCAATGAGTAACTGACGGACATCTGCACTAGTCTCTCTGGATCCCTGTTGGAATTATAAACTTCACTCTTGATCAGTTTGCAATCCTTGAATGCCAAGACAGGCAATGTGGAATATGACCATACAAGCTCATGCTCCAGACGTGACCTTGGGCCTCCCCATGTCTGAAGCCACTGATATGTGGGGCCTGCAATGGGTCACGGCACACCTCCCTGGAAAATGTATATACCACATGATGACAGCTGTTTGCCGTCTGCTCAGTCAGCCAGGAGACCACTTTCTGAAAGCCAAAAGAACACCTGGCAGTATCTCACCAGGGAGGGGGGGTCCACCTAGACCGGGAACCAGAGGAATCTGCAAGTTCATATTGTATTTACTCTGGCAGAGTGGAAAGACTAATCAAGGTGGTTTGTTGAGTTTAATTTTGTTTCTGTTGAGTTTGAAAGAAGCCTGCGAGATAAAATCACTGTTTTACTCAATGGAGTCTGGTGGCTTTCAGGAGAGCAATATAGCAGCTGTTTCTGGTTCAGCAAAAAGGAGTTTAGTCTTTAACAAAAAGGTCCGTCTCTGTAGGGATCCTTTCCGTAATGTTGTCAGACAGAAATTTGGCTGAACCAGCAGAGAGTGATGCTGAGGAAGATGATGTTGAATATACAGACAGGATGGTACTTTTCCTCTTGTGAAAATGTGAGGACAATCACATCCAGGAAAGCTCTAAAACACAATGTCATTACAGTGGATCACCTGGACACAGTAGCTCTTATGCAGCTGCTGCCTGGGAGTTCATGGTCGTCCCCTCTGGATGATTTGGATAAATCTGATGATCCTCTCAGCGACTGTGAGAACCATCAGATTTGTCATAGCTGTGAAGGCAGAGACTGTACAGGAAACTATCATGATCCTCTGAACAGCTCTCGGGACTTGCTTGAGGGGAGAGCCACCTGGGAGGCCCAGTGATGAAGATGACATAGAGTCATCCTCCACTGACTTCTCTGATGCAGGCTCATACATTTTCAGTTTCAATGAAGAAAGGCGCTGATAGTTCCATTGAGATAGAGTGGGTAGTTACGGTATTAGGCCCCATTATGAGTACGTAACCACTTTTACTCATTTTGTTCAAGTTCCAGCCTGGACTGGCTTCAGGAGAGAACCACCCACTGCGAGATGGACACTCAGACACAGACATCTCCAGTGATGAAGACAGTTGCTGATGGAGATGGTGACTGCCCCATCACCACTATTGAGGTCTTTTTGTAGTCACTTTAGATTCAGAAGACTTGGAGACAGACAATGTTATAACTCTGCTGATGTCTCTTTTACTGGAATTGACGGAGACATCAGCAGTTACTAACTGTATAATGACGGACATTTAACAGCCACTGACTTACATGATGAAGTCAGAGACACTGCTATCCCAGCCATGAAAACTCACGCGCTGCTGCTACTTCCAGTTAAGACAATTCAGACACAGCTTGTTTTACCAATTGTCAAGTCAAATCAAATTTTGTTTATATAGCTCAATATTATAAACTTGGCTTGAGGGCTTTACAACCTGCATAGTATATGACAACCTCGTCTCCACCATGGAAACCAGGAAAATTGCCAGTGTCAGCAGTGATGACAGCTTTAGCCGCCTCTGGCTCCACTGATGGAGCTTCAGCTGGCTCGTCTGACTGAGCTGCAGCCGCCACTTATTCAAATGATGGTGCTGCAGCTGCCATTACACCTGTTGATCAGGACGAACTGATCCTGATAGAGCCCGGCAGGAGAATTTGCTTGAGAAGAGCTGCAAATTCTCCCACTGAGTGAAAGGGGCCCTGATTTTCTCCTTCATGTGTCCAAAGGAATAATCTATATCTACTGTAAAAATGAGACCCAGATGCTGTGTTAAATAAAAATGCAAAAAACTGAAAGGTAAATATAGGATTCATTAATTTTATTGCAGACTTTGAAGAATTTAGGAACGCTTGCAAAGTGCTTGATGAAGCAACTCTGTGCTTAAGGCGTAATCTTAAACTGGCCATCTTTGCTCCTGAAGGTCTGCAGTGAACAGGAGTAATACAGACATCATTTGGGACACTCAAGTGTAACATGTATAACACCCAGGGAAGCACTGCAGAGAGGTTCAGCATCATTACGTTCTCCATGGGAAAATAATGGCTTAAGCCTGATGGTAGCGCTACGGCTGCTTTTATTATGACCATTAAAAAGAATAACTATTCATTCATTTTCAGATCCACTAAGAGGCTCAGCTGGATTGTATTAAGTAAATATTTGGGAGATGTTAAGAGG
The DNA here is from genome assembly GCF_039877785.1 of Chaetodon trifascialis. Classification (NCBI taxonomy): domain Eukaryota; kingdom Metazoa; phylum Chordata; class Actinopteri; order Chaetodontiformes; family Chaetodontidae; genus Chaetodon; species Chaetodon trifascialis. Next base: position 9,341,811 of record NC_092060.1, read on the forward strand.
AAAGAGGCCATTTGGCTTCTTACAAACAAGTAACAAAATCTAAAAGTTGAGCCCTGGCGAACAGAAAATGATTATTCTGCACTCAGTTTTCAAATGTGCTGATTCTAAAATACCTACCAGTTATGCTAGCAGTACTTATTCAGATACCCATGTTGTATGTTTAAAGAAATAGCACTTTTATAATAGTCTTTCTTTGGCTGAAAATAATGAGTAGTTCATGTGTTTATAAAGCCCAGACCTGCTGTGGAGGTGAGGAGTGGCGTGGCATCACCCAAAGCAGCATTAGCTGCTGACTTTACATTGCAAGTGCGATACTCCATCCTATTCATACCTTTTCTTTCTCATATCTAAGCGAAGCTGGGTGGTAGGCAGGGCTGGACCAGCTGTAGGGGTAGTCATCAGTGAAGTTAGAGGGAACACCTAAAGAAAGAAAATACAACACAACCATTGATCCTACCATACGATTGGATGGACACACAAATCTCCAGACTTTTTCTAAGTAAACGACAGATTCACACAGATCGGGTCCTTCTCAAAAACGCAGCTCAGGCTCATCGTTAGCTAGCAGTAAATCTGTGGTTCTCACTGCAGTTTCAGAGGTAACTATTCAGGAACCATCTCTGTATTACTTCCTTAATGTGCTGCTGTGTCAGCATGGAGAAAAATATGTTTTATCTCTCAACTCAGACTTTTATTAAAGATGTATGATATCAATCTTACCTGGATGAAAGATCTTGCCCACAGACATGGTGAAGTACCCTCTAGATTTAAAGTACTGGGGCATGGTCGTGTAGTTTCCAGAATGGACTCTCCAGTAGGACTTGAAGTCATAGAGCCTGGTCGTGTCTGGTCTGCGACTGGTTAGCATGGACGTACGACTGGGAGCACACACAGCTTGCTGGGAGAGGAAAATACACCTTAAAACATTTATGATGCAACTAGACTCACATCTACATAAACTGAACTGCTTTGACAATTTCAGACAGCAAACACCAACGGACCTGTGCATAAGCATTGAGAAAAACTTGACTTTTGGATGCCAGTTGGTCAATGTTTGGGGATTTTACCACAGAGTCCCCATAGCAGCCCAGTGATGTCCGCAAATCATCCGCCATGATGAAAAGGACATTTTTCCTCTCTGAAAGCAAACACAACCACAGTTACTTCATGTTTTTCCACTGCTTGACAGCTCATGAGCGAACCTAAGAAGTACTGAGTTCAGGTATAGTTTCCAGATTGCTGCCAAGGAAAGCTCAATAGCAGGTGATGGTAAATAGACTGCATTTATATTGAGCTTTTCTAGTCTACTGGCTATTCAAAAGCACTTTACCACATACGCACACAGTCACGCACTCACGCACTCACACACACAAACACACCAGTGTCACAGACATCGGGAGCTGACACGGATTTAGTATCTGGGTCACTTCGATATGCAGATTGTGTGAGACGGGGATCGAACAGCCGACCTCCTGATTAATGGTCGACCTGCTCCACCTCTTCAATAAACTATCCTACTAAACTAAAACAAACTCTAGCTGCAGTTGATCACGTAACTACACCAAGTGTAGTGTGTACGAAACTTAACACAATAAGCCTCCAAGTAAATCTTACAAAGCACCATTCAGTGAGTAAATTGAATTAACGTCAGATCACAGCAGCTACAGTCACTAAACCAACATAATGATTAGCGTTCATTAGCCGCTGTGTTAGCTAGTTACTGAGAATTACGTCTCAGATAAACTAACGTCCCAAATCAAATCCGTCAAATAACAAAGAAGTCAAAACGATAAAATGACAACCAACCAATCTCTTTATCATAATACCGTGTAGACTTCACATATAATGACATTTTCACCCGCTTTGTTGCATATCTATTTAGTATTTGCCAAGTACAAAAACAAACTCAACCTGTTCTTGCTACAACAGCGAGACCCAGTGTGTGAAGAACCAGGAGGAGAAGCCATATTCGGACCCCGACGAACATTTTGGTTTGTAGAGGAAGACGAATACTATTCGTTACTTTAATATACTTTAATCTCGCATTCCCTCTGCTCTTTTAGCTGTTTCCACCCAGTCAAAACAAACGAACGTGTCGTTGTCCTCTTTAAATAACTTCCTGATTATCGCGTCGCCCGAGAGAAATATTTTCATTGGTCTACTTAACAATCGCCCCGCCCCGAAACGCTAATCATATTAGTTAAATGATGTGTCAATCATTTTAACACAATCACAGAGGTGACCACGAGAGCCACTCTATTACAGCCACTAAACCAGTGACTTTTGATTGATATTCAAATTTAGAGAGCCGGTGGCATAACTGTATACAATATTCTCAAAGCGTTGTATGGACTCTACATTACTGTACAATATAATGATAGTGTTGAAAGGAAACAAAGAAAGGAATGAAAAGGAAAAAGGAAAGGAAAAAGGAAAAGAATCTGCATCTATGTATGTATGTATGTATGTATGTATGTATGTATGTATGTATGTATGTATGTATGTATGTATGTATGTATGTAGGTATGTAGGTATGTAGGTATGTAAGTATGTAGCTTGCGTTTAATTTGAACAACACGTCAGAACAATGCCATACGATTTTTGAAATTATTTCTGCGCCTGCTAAGTTAGCAGGCTGCAAAAAGCAGTGCTAAGGTAGAAAGTAAATAGGCCACCGATAAATTAGCTACAGCAAATATTTTATGGATTAAAAAAGGGGGCTTTTAACAGAGGCTGTGTGGTTTATTTGGTCTACTTTGACACACTGCTGTAGCCGAGAGGTGGTAGATGTAGGGAGGTCACACTCTGCACCAAATTGACTTTGGCAACTGCAACAAGATAAATCCTAGTTTATATCTCCCGAATTACTGGACAAGGAAAGTTTATTAAAGTAACAATATGTTGAAGATCTAAACACAGAGTAAATAACTATGAACTCTCAGAGTCACAGATGAAAGAGTTATGGTACTCGTAATTACCAGAGATGTCTTTATATGCAGGAGGAGAGTGCATAGATGAGGCTCCAGGCTTTCTTTTGCTGAGTGGATTTGAGATTGTTTTCTTGAGGGAGTTATCATCTTAGGCATAAACGATCTTTGGTCAGTAAAGCAGCAACACAAAACATGGCAGACACCGCCGCTAAACGTGCAGCCGACGGTGTTGAAACTGAATTATCTCAGAAAGGCAAAAGGGCGAAAGCTGACAATGAGAATGGTCGAGGAGAAGAAAGGAAAGACTCTGAATCTGAAAACATCCTGTGTGGGTTTAAGACATCCAACGTCTTGAGCGACTCTGCACGGGAGAAAAACATCTTCATCCATGGAAAAGTAAGGTTGTTGTAAAGTTAACGTTAGCTAGCTTTACTGTTAGAGGGTATTGAGCTAACTCGCTATGGAGTGTGGAGCTGAGAGCAATTAATGTTAAAAGTAATGGTGTTCATTGCTATATTCATCTTTCAAAGTGGCTGAAGTAGTTTGTGAAGGAAAGGCAAAACGGTGACTTCCGGTTAGAAATTTCAAAATAATAGTCTGCGTGATTTAACTTAAATGTAAAATGGACTTAGAGGATGAATATGGCAAGGACATACTGAGGAAAGGACTGCTGTGCGTGTAGTTTTTTTTTTTTTATAAGCAGTCGTCTTATCAGCACATGAAACTGCTGCACATGTCATCACCAGCTTGCTGATCAGGAGGCTGTGGTTATCCTGGAGAAGACTCCCATCAGAGAGGACACCCTGGCTGAGCTTTTCAGTGGATCCAGGCTGAAGCTGGAGATGAGGAATGACATCTACAGCACATATCGGTTACAGGCTCCCCTCCATCTCAACGGTGTGGTCAGAGAAAAAATAAACTGAAGACATTCCTGCAGCCACTTTGGCCAGCGAGAGGAAAGTGAGGAAGTCTATGTGTTTCTGTTTTACAGAGATCAAGACGACAGTGGTGTGTCCGGCCACAGAGAAGCATGTCAAGAAATACAAGCGTCAGGAGAGTTTCCTGGTAGAGGAGACAGAGGGGGACTATCGGTCCATCACGCTGCCCTACATTCAGGAGCAGAGCTTCAGTGTGCAGGTCGGTGTTAACCAGGCTGCTCAGCATCATAATGCATACTTGTGAGTGTTCAGCATTATCTATGGATTAACTTAACTTTGCTTTCACCTCCAGTGGGTTTACAACATCCTGGAGAAGAAGGCAGAGGCTGATCGGATAGTGTACGAAGATCCAGACCCGGAGGTCGGCTTTGTCCTCCTCCCAGATTTCAAATGGGACCAGAAACAGGTGAGAGATGATAAATATTGACACATATAGATATAGAGACAGGAAAGGCATGATTAGACATGAAATATATGTGAGCAATGTGATGTCAGACCTTTATTCTCTCAGGACTACAATTGATAGGCCCATATATTTATATTTACTGTTCCTGTGCAGTGCCTGAATAATCTGCTGCTACAACACAGGATTTCTCAATAACTACTTAGGTTTAATGGGGTGACACTAACAGCATTCTTCTTCTATGCTTCGTTCAACTGTACCTGCAGATATCTGCACTAAAGTGAACTAGTGCTGCATCCATATATGACTGCTGCTGCACTCTGTAATGCCATTTGGCCGTAAGTGATGGCTCCAGATGTGCGTACATTAGCAGTGTTTAAATTTGATAAGAGATCCTGTCCAAAAACATTGAGCTTTCTCTTTAAATGCACATAACGAGAATGAACAGGGTGAGTGAGAGTCAGACTTTAAGATCCTTAGGCCTTACAGCTTTGCAATATCTGTCTTCTTTCAGGTGGATGATTTATACCTGATCGCCATAACACATCAGCGAGACATCAGGAGTCTCAGAGATCTGACGTCAGACCATCTACCCCTGCTGCAGAACATCTTCCAGAAAGGAAAGGTGAGGTTGCAAGGTTACTTCAGGGGGTCTGCTTGGAGAAGATAAGAGCAGAAAACGGCCTCTTTGCCAGCAGCTGCCATTAATGTAAACCTCGAGTATCATATTCATTATCTTCAACCAATTGTGTCATTGTTACTTTCAATTTCCAGAGCTCAGAGAAGACATAGCATTTAATAATTAGAGAGAAAAGAGTGAGCCAGGCTGAATAACAGGATGTGTTTCATTGTGACACAGGAGGCCATCCTGCAGCGCTACAAGCTTCCAGCCAGTAAGCTGAGAGTCTACCTGCACTACCAGCCGTCATATTTCCACCTCCACATCCACTTCACCAAGCTGGGCTACGAGGCACCAGGCTGCGGCGTGGAGCGGGCCCACCTCCTTGCAGACGTCATCCAGAACCTCCAGTCTGACCCCCAGTTCTACAAAACCCGGACCCTGTACTTCCCCCTGAGGGCAGATGACGGGCTGCTAGGCAAGTTCAAGGAGGCAGGGAGGCTGTAATGTGCCTCATGCACTTATCCCTCCCCAATCAGGACATTCCCATTCAAGCTGTGTCCAACCAAATCCACGTTTTTAACAGTCATTTTCATGTTATTCCTGTTCTTTGTTGTTTCTTTGAAATGAGAGAAGATAGAAGTGGATGTGACTAGAATTAGGTTTTGATGTATTTTATATGTTTGATGAATGTTCCTGAATGAATAAAAGACTTTTTTTTTTTACTCAGCCTGTTCATGTTTTGACCTGATTTACTAGTTTTTCATCAGATCTACACATGAGTTGAAGCAAGACCCAATTATGTGTAGAGCAGCTTTCAAACACAGGTTAATACTCAAAATCGCAGTCAGTGCTGACAGTAACCCAGCAGCAACACTAGATGGCAGCGGTAATCCTAAAAGGATTCACTTTTTTTCTCCTCTGAAACTTTCTTAATGCAAAAACAAACTCCAGTCTGTGAATTCCAGTAATAAGATGGGATTTCTGTTTGTCCCCCAGCAAATACTGTGTTAGATGGGATAGTTTTGCAGGTCATGTAAATGCAAGACTGTCATTTTGCACCAAACTATATTTAACCTGAGCCAGCTTACATACTTCTGGAGCTGAAGTACAATGTTTAGTTGGATTGATAGCCACAATGCCAGAGGTCACAGCTGCATGCGCAAACAGTCCAGTGACAGTGTGCAGTCTGAGAAACGCATTGTGATGCAGATACAAATAATAGTTTATATTTTAATCTGCACATCTGTAGTGTTTATATCAATTCTTCAGATGTTCAGACTTAATACATGGTTGGTTGGTTTGTTCATGTCACATTTCTTGAGGCGGACATCATTTTCTTATCTCATCTGAAGTCAGTTGGGCGGTGCTCCTCTTTGTGCTTAAGGTGCCTTCGTGTGTTCCTCGTAAAAATGGAAACTAACTATCAGGACCCCAACCTGTAAGGTAATAATATTGCAAGCTATTCCTGAATGACCATTATATCCAGGCACTGTGTCAATTCACAAAAAATGTCAAAGGAGGGTCCAGGTTTCCAGTTGCTATAAGGCTATATTGACTGAGAGGGAACACATATTAGAATTTAAAGAATTTATAGATTACAAATTAGCTTTATTTTGACTCTCATGACCACACAGGTGTTTTGTTCCAAATATTGTATCATGGGAGTTCTGAGCTGAGTCTACCAAATGAATTGATTAAATGTTGATTATGAAATAACCAGATTCCAAACAAGATGACACATGCTATATGTTGTACTAAGGTCACAGACTCTTTGTTAGATATTCTGGTTCACAAAAGGTTATGTTGGGAATAGTTAATGTGGTGGTGTGTTAACCTGAAGGCATTTATTTCTGGTTTTAATTCATAGTTTATACATTTTTATTAATCATGAACCGTGTTTAATTTAAATTCAATTTCAGTTAGTGGGCTATCGAACCCTGCAAACTACGAGTCTAAAGCTACAATGTTTTCTGTTACAACTGTTTGCGTTGTATTGATGTACAAGTCACGGTTTTCCTTCCTCTGTCGGATTCCTTGTACATTCCGAGCCGCCCATGAAGGCAGCACCATAGAGCCGAGGACGCCAGGGCAGGACTGAGACAAATAATCCAATCATTAGTCCTCTAACAGCACTGATGTCTTGGTTTCGGGCTCTGAGGGATGACTTCACCCTGACACCGTTTGAGCTCCAGCAGACACCGTAAGTGCTAAGGAGCTTTCTTCTCTTCTGTGAGGGAAACTTCAGTTCGTTGTTATGACTTTATGGGCTGCGGGGGATCATGATGTGTGACTGGTGATCGATACATGCGTTCGATTGGCTGTAGTGTCGCGCTTTGTTTGTGCACAGGTTTAAATTGAGTGTCTTTTCTGCTTGGATCGTGATTTACTGGCCACGCTGGGACCATGTAGGTGCCCTGTAGCTGTAGAGTTCTTGGAAGTCCAGTTTTTGAAGGGTTTTATTTAGCGCACCTCTGATCTTCCAACACACACACACACACACACACACACACACACACACACATATATATATATATATATATATATATATATATATATGTGTGTGTGTGTGTGTGTGTGTGTGTGTGTGTGTGTGTGTGTGTGTGTGTATGTATATATAAGTATGTTTATTAACTTGAAGAAGATGATGTAAAACAAGTCAAAATGTTTGCTAGACAAAAGTTTTCCAGCAAAGTGCTGAATTCTCCTCACAGACAAACAGGTTTTTTCATGGCATTAATCAGAACCAACAGAGCTGGTTCAGGTCAGCTTAGAGGTTATGTTTACATATATTATGATTCACTCTTTATGAATTTGTGTCATTAAGATCAGGTTGAAATCTGGTAGAGAAGTAGGTTTGGGGTGAACTGTCTTAGAGTTGGCTGTTCTGTAAATAGGACCCTGGTTATGATCTCCAGCTGTTCACACTGCTTGCCTCTGCATTTCCCCATAAACATATACTTACTGTTCATGCCCAACTGTGTGCTAAATCATGCAGATTGTCCCTTTTTCTTCTTTACTTTTTTTTTTAAAGAACAAAGGTTGAAGCCATATTCAGTCCTTCTTCACCATAATGTAATGCTGTGACATCACACGCACACACTCCCTCAGTGTGACAGTGTGTGTATGAGCTCAGTGTTTGGTACAGGCAAGTCAAGGACGGTCCAGATTAAACAGTTATCTTTCACTGAGTGGGAACCTCTGTAATCCTGCACACAGACACTGAGCCATTCAAAATAGACTCATGTTGCCCGTCAGTGTGGCTGGATGATGAGAGCCTCTATTGATCTGGCCTTGGCTGATCTGAAGCTCATACTGTAGAGCTATGGCAGTGTGTCTTTGGCAATGACACGTGAAAGCCCCCACAAGCCCTGATAAATGATGACGCTACACTAGACTTTTGCAGTAAATCGAGTTAGAATTATCACACTGGACGAGGATACATGAGCTTAAGGGCGTCAGCGTAGGTAATCTGACTGAGACGCTTGATAAATATGCCTCTGTGCGTGTGTGTGTGTGGCCTGTCAACTGTCACAGCCTTCCCGATTACAGAGCTGATCAGGTCATTTGTCACTGGGTCACTGAGCAAACCCTCTGAGGTTTTTCAGATCCGTCCTGTTAGCTGTTCTCGCATGATTAGACGTGTAGCTGTCTCTGGGTCTGACTGAGTGGCCTCTGCCACAAATGGATGAGTTTGTGGTCTGTTTCTTGCGTCGTGTGCAGCCTCAGCCAAAGTTGATTTGTGACTGTGAGTCCTGTGCTACTTCCTGCTTTATTAAAGGGCAGTCATTTTACACATGAAGGTTGGGGTACAGTGTATGACACAACCTGTGAAAAAAGTTGGATTGTGTCTTGTGTTTCTGGAGCTTGACCCATGAAGTGCAATGCTAAATCATGTCTCTTTAATAATGGAGTGACATGTTAAGTGGAGGCATTTGCACATGCCAATTTGGTCATGTCAGGAAAAGCAGATGTCTCTGCTCACATTTGTCCTCTGTTTAACAACATTGCCTCGCGCTCAACCTGAATAAAAGCACATGATGTCACATTTGTGATGCAGGGAATGTTGATCAGTCCAGTCACTGTAAACAGTCAGCACAGGCAGCGCTACAGTCTGTAGCCTGCCGGTGTCATTTTATAAACAAGCTGGAATAATAACTTCTCGATTTCCAAACACAATGCATCAGTGTTTCTATTGGCCGCCTGAGTACGTCCGCTTTGTTGAAGGTGGGATCTGAGCTGTGAGACCGAAACAGGAGATGTGGGCTTCTATTGAACTGAAGTGAGCGTTCGCAGGACTGACGCACACTGCGACCGTACCTTTGGTGTGAGGTTGGCTGCTTAATGAGGAAGTTTAACTTTTGACAGTGAGCGTCAGATTTCTGCCTCTCTCAGCACTGAGTTTTGGATTTAGCTTTTAGTTTTTAGTTTTAATTTATAACTTCGTGTGTGTGTGTGTGTGTGTGTGTGTGTGTGTGTGTGTGTGTGTGTGTGTGTGTGTGTGTGTGTGTGTGTGTGTGTGTGTGTGTGTAAGAATTACTGCCGATATTCTGGTTTTTCTCTCATGCAGCTCCAGCTGACAATTTAGGCTGATGAGGTTCCTTGTTTAGTGTCTTAACATTTCCAAGCATGTTTTTTCCTGTTTATTTTATTTACTTCATTTGCAGTCAAAAGCACACAATAGGGAATACTCAGCAGTAGCCTGTTTATTTACAGGACATAATCAGCAGCGTTTTCTACCCAGAGACATCACCCAGTGGACTTCATTGGTCAATCATAGCGGAGGAGGGAGAGAAAACCATTGTGTCCCTCTGCAAAGTTCACAAACTCGAATTTGCGAGGTCAAACGTAGCTCATGAAACAAATTCACACCTGCAGGTAAAGAAGAACGCACATGTGTGCAGTTGGCTGCTGTCAGCCTGTCAGACCATGAAAATTCAGCCCTGATGACAAACTCACTGACCATCCACTGTTGGAGCAATGAGACGCATCATTCGCATGTTGACGCCCTGTAAAAGCTTCAGTCACAGGTTATTAGGTCATACTCATTCAGTTAAACCCTGTGAATCAACTGCTCGTGTCCCTCCTGTTGCTTTAACCCACACACACACACACACACACACACACACACACACAGAATAGTTGTATGTGCGAGTAAATAGAGTTGAAGACGGCTGTTTTGCTTTTATCACCCCATAAACCTCAGCTGGGACCTGAGATGTGGAGAAAGAAGAAGAGATCTTAGTTTGGTGGAGGAGTGTGTTCTGTTTAAGATCTAACACACACACACACACACACACACACACACACACACACACACACACACACACATGCACACACCACCCAGTGCGGCGGGCTTAGGGTAGGAGTATGATTACAGGGCTATTTACATTACAACATAGAGAGAGAGAGGGAGAGATTGGCAAGGAGAGAAGAGGAGAGAGAGAGAGAGAGAGAGAGAGAGAGAGAAGATGGTTTCCAGATGTGAGGTGGAATTCAGAGAGCTGCAGAGCGACTCCCCTCCTCCTTTGTGCAGAGAAGAGAGATCTGGATCAGCCTGTGCATGTTGTAATGGAGAGAATAGGAGACAGAGAGAAACCACAAAACAGAGGAGAGGGAAAAGGCGTTGCACTGCAGGGGTGAGTGAGAGGAACTGCAGCCAGCGGAGGGAAAAGAAGTGATGGAGATGAGGAAGGAGATGGAAAGAATAAAGAAGAATGAGGAGAGGGAAGAAAAGCAGGGCCTCTCGGTCGACCGCAAGTCCAGAAATCTAACGGGGGGGAAATGCAGTCGGTGGACGCTGTTTTAGTGTCGGTGAGCAAAAAAAATCCACCAAAGTGAAACACTTGACGGAGCTGTTTTCCAGAATACCAAGCTTTCTTCCCTGAACGTCTGAGGCCGTCACGCTTCTATCAGGGTCTAGTCTGAGGCTGATCCTGCTCTCTTTGAGTAGAGCGCATCAGCTCATGGTAAGACTGTTGTGATTTTAAAAGGAATAGAAATCAATTATTCCCTCTCACAATCATTGGAAGATATTTTTTGCAAGTTATTACATTTACTTTAATACAGTGTTTACCCACTGATGAGTTAAGATGAACTGTTGGCCTCCACAGCAGGTTTTTTGACGTGTCATGGTAGGAAAAACACAGGTGAGACACTGACTGTGTTGAAATGCACAGTAATTTTCCACTGTTATTCCAAATATGACAGTATTCTGAGTTTGATATGGGCCATGTAAACAGTATATTCCCAGTTAGGCTTCATTCCAAATGGAGCATTTTCCACGATGAAGACATGTGGGACGTGCTCATATTTGGTTTTAGGAGCATTCTTCCTACATGTAAACAGCACATTCTGAACATGCGTCTCAGTTGGGTTTTTACCGCAGTTTGCAACACTTGCTTGCCTGTTCATGGTCAGATCTGGAGCCAACGGTTTGCAAGCTGCACAAAGGAAAAGCCCACATTTGTGGTCCGAGGGAGAAACACGCCTACTTTTAATCATTACGAAAGACGTGGATATCAGCAGGTTTTTGGATATGCACAAATATCACAACGCCGACCTTTTCGAGAAGGCGGTGGAACAAATGAAAGAAGGAGGCTGTGTTTATCTGAGTATGCACAGCTGCATGTAAACAGGACTCTCTGTGGAGTATTGATGTTCATCAGCCCTCGAACAGCTCGTCGGTCAGGCTCAGGATATTTTCCTCGGTCAGATGAAAACCACTGAAGATGTCCTCTGCATATTTCCAACAGGCTTCTGTTCTCATTATTCACTCCACAATGTTGTTGACAACAACAAATTATGAGCTGTGTTCCCTCGTTTTGCTCTTACTAGTCAGCAGGTGTCACTGATTATTGGCTCTTAGTTCAGAGTTGGAGGTAGGGTGGATACGATTTAGGCTAAAAAAAAGAAAAACGACTTTCTTGACCAAAATGTCCACGGTCTGTCCACTCAGGTGATCAATTCGTCCTCTTCTCAGGACTGTGTGGGTGTGGCCAGATTGTTGTAATGTTGGTTTTAGGGCCATTTTAAAGTCACATGACTAACTGATTGACTGTATGCTGAGCGACCAGAGGAAAGCGCATTGTGTGGTATACTGGGAAGAGCTGTGCAGCACTGTTTTGGTGCACTGCTTGGTGTGCTCTTGAGGTCAAAAACTGTAGAAATAAATGTACTTCACACAGATAAGGCAAATAATAATAATAATAATTATAATTATTGATGGGACAGACACTCACTTTGTCTTCCAGTTGCTCTCTACCTTCAGCGGGTCCAGCCTCAGGGCCGTTTCAGGAAATACCAACATTCACTTTTTTTTCTTTGAAGGGAAGCTGACCGACATTCCTCTCGCCTCTATAAACAGAAAGCTCTATGATTGATACATGAATACACACACACACACACACACACACACACACACACACACACACACACACACACACACACACACACATTTACACTTACACAGAAGAATTGCACCACACTCTTGGATCTGTTTTGAGGTGTCAACTTTGAGAAATTCATTCGCGCACACAGACATTGGATATCTGTGTTTTGAGAAAGTCTGAGGTAAAATGAGTGAGGAACCAGGTGTTTCATATACTGAAATGGAGGTCATAAATAACCCTCCCACAGGGGTTTATTTAGATCCCTTTGCAAAAGACTTGAAGTCATTTTCCCACTTGAAAAGCAAAGCAGCGAAAAGCAAAGCAGCATGCCTGGATGAACACAGGGTGTGCTGTGACTGATGTTAATGAGCTAAATGACTGCATGTAATGTGAAAGGGGTCACTCGTGGTGGGACACCTAAGGATAATAACACCCGACTCTGCAGTTCCCCTCAGTTGTTCACAGCCTTTTAGCGTCTTTCATCTCATTGTTTTGCTTTCTAAGGCCTCCGACTTTAATGTTTGGGCTGTCTCTCATCGCTCTTATCAGCACTGTTTTCAGCCCCAGCAGGAAGCTGTGAAAAATATAACTGTACACTACCTGCTGAGCACCAAATGACAAAAAGTTAACAACTAGCTAATAGGCATAACTAAACACCTGACAGTGAAAGAGCCAGATATTTCCTTCAGGAGTTGAGGAGAGAAAAACAGAGCTAAAGGAAAAGTGAGTGTTGGACGTTAGGTCATCAGGTGGCCAGAAACATGAGTGTCTGAGTATAAATGGATGATTGCTAACATGCTCACAAGAATCAATTTATGTATGTTAATAATATGTCAAGGCTGTGTTTTCATAGCCTGTAACACTGCCCACCCCGAGGCTAAAACTCAGTGAATGTGGCTTTCAGATTTTGTTCTGCACAGGTTGAGACTTGATTGCATGATGCACACTCGTGTTGTCGACTGATGCTAAAAGTGCATTGAATCGGTTCTGATTGAGGCACTGATCGGTCCACGGGTTCAATGTTAGCTTCGACGAATGATGCATGTTCAGTCATTGTCATTTAATGCAGAAACTGTCAGAAAATCGCGAAAAGTGGCCCTCACAATATCCTGAAACCCACGATGACCTCTTCAAACAGCTCGCTCTGTCCATCCAACAGGCCCAACCTCAAAGATATTAAATTAACATTCATGTTGAAAGCCAATCAGAAAGTCCTCACATTTAAGAAACTTGAGCACAAGAGTATTTTTACTTGATAACTGATTATAATGATTCACTGAGTAATTAAATTGTTAACCTTTGTGTGGATTCAGTCATTAATCCGACTGTTGTTCCAGCGTGTGTCTGTCAGCGTTTGTTAGTGATGATTCATATTTATTCACTATACTCGCGCAGTGATTTCAGTGTTCAGTGAATCTTCGGTATCTGTCTGTCTGGATGGGGAAAATATGACAAGGTACATTTTTATGTTTGTGTGTGTGTGTGTGTGTTTGCCTAATCTTATAATAGCACAGTTGATCCCTTTTTAATGTCAAATGATCTTACTGTTTTTAATGGCACATTTCCTGATGTGCACCTGTGCACTGCGTGCTGTCATTTTCAGGTCACCACAGATTCTTCGTTCACCGCGAGTGGGTTTCTGGAGTTGTACACACAGAATGTAAAGCTTCTTCTATTGTAGATAGACTACTCCACTTCTAATAATGCTTCATTGTGAACATCAGCCTGTGCTATATTGCTCAATTAAACGTGTGCGTCACTGCCCTCTCCAATGTCTGGCAGCAGAACGCAAACTTAACCTGTCTAATTGGTTTGACCCAGTTTTATGTGAGAAGAACCAGACAGGATGTGTTTTACATTTCTTAGATTTGGAAGCGTTTTGTTTTCAGAATATTCTCATGTTCTCGTTGGAAGTTTCACTCTCAACTCCGTCGTGTCCTTTTCTCCTAAAAATCAACACTCAGTCCTCCCTGCTGCAGATTCATGACACACAGTTGAAGGAAATTAAATTTATTTCTTTCTGAAGTAAAAAAAAAAAAGGAGACCGCGTACTCCATGTAGATTTATGTGTGTGACTGATTTATTCAATTTCCTGAGTGTCTGACGTCCCCGCTGCAGTGAAGACAGAGAGATTCAGGACGGGATATCCAGGATCCCGGTGGAATTAATCTCAAGCAAAGCTGAGGCAACACCGAACGTATTGGTGGAAACACTGAGTAACATGGACGTTAAAATGGTGGAAATCCTCTGTCAAACCTACTTCACCCTGAGAGGGTTCTTCCTGATGGCTTCTTGGCAATGTAATGTTGTACTGTAGATTCTTCTATAGCGAGCAGTTTGTGCGTGTATGTGTGCGTGTGTGTGTGTGTGTGTTTGCAAAGGAATTTCTCAAACCCTACATGCCAAAACTGATCTTAGCGACTGTGTGTTTGTGCATCACACTGTTGAAACGGACCTGCTGAGCTCTGGTTCTGACAGAGGCTGACACGCACACGCACGCACACACACTCGAGCGACTTGGACAGCTTCGATCAATTTCAACATGTTTGAAATGAAAAAAAAAAAATGATTCACGCAGACAACACTCAGTCTGGGCATGTTGGGATTGAGACATTCATTCCAGTATCACCACTCGCCCGTGAGCGATCTGATGATTCATGTGATTTGGATGTTTTTGTCACTTTCTTGGGCCAGTTTTCGTGCCTTTGCCTCGACACTAAGGTGATGCTTTCTGTTATTGTGTAATAGGATTCAGTTCAGAGGCGCCTTCGGATGACTGAGCCTTTTCCGAGAGGTAAATCTTTAAACTCTTACTTTTAATCTCACTAATCCTGAGACTACTGTATAGACGTGCCGTGTCATAGATGATCATTTCAAAAGTCTGATTGTTTTTAACCATAATGATCCGACACTGATCATTTAAGCAAACTGACCAGTTAGCCAAGATCAACTCCTTCTCTTGACTGAGTGTCTGAGAGGATCGAGCAGCAGGGAATCGCAGGATCGACCCTTATGTCACCTCGCGGCCGCACACACATAAGCACTCGGAGCTGTAGTGGCTGTAGGTAGATAAGCTCTGGACTTACAGTGATTAGCTGCGACAGGCTGTTGCGCGACCGCTCGGCCCCCTGCTGAGACAGAAACCGTGATTAACATGAGGCTCTGTTTTTGTGCAAGCAGTCATTGGACGGTGACATGCAGGAGTTGGCCAATTAACTCAAACACATGTTACATATACAGTGAGGCGTGGCAACAGCTGAGAGAGACATTATGACTGATTCCACTTTTATTCAGCATCCATATTTGCTGATGCTGGAGATGCTCTCTGAACATATGTTGCTGATAAAATCAAACTCCATTATGGTCGTCCCATCACAAATATCTATCAACTGAGCAAATCGATGCTGTCAGCACTAAGTGCTGTTTATTGATTATTTTGAAAATGCTAATCAATTATATGAAAGTAGAACAACACAGTGTACCAGGACAGTCTATGCTGAATAGAGCAGCTACTTATGCTGGATAACCAATATGTTCCTGTGTGGTTGGAAAGCGGACACAGTCTGAGTTGGTTGTTATCTTGTGGCCTTAGCTCGGCCTGAATTGTCTATCAGCCAAGTTAGTGAAGCATTAAAAGAATAGTCAATGGTTAGTATTCACCTGACAAATGTAAGTTGTTTTGCTCTCCACCAACTCCTGACTCCTCACTAACTCTGTCTCTCTGCTCTGTGGCACTGGGCAGCTCACGGTGGATTTAGTACTGTAGTTTTTTCATTGAAAACAGCTGACTGCTTCATCTGGAAACAACACTGATCAGCTGAGCAGTGAGAGTGATTCAAAACAGTAACGTTAAAGCTGTGGGCCATCAAACCAAAAAACACGTCCTCGTACCTAATCCACTGAATAGGACAGTTGCCAGTGACTCCCAAAATGACATATATCAATGTTGGAGAGTGCCAGCAGGACCTTCGTCCTCGTGTGGCTAACAGTCAGAGTTGGTACTACTTGGTAAAGTTTAGGAAAATAAACCTTGCCTTTGTTACTGTTACGTATGTGTTGTAACTTAAAATGGTTCAATGTTGACTTCTGCTTTCGCACAGAACACAAACAGCAGTCTGTGTTTGTTTGACCGTTAGTGTGGTGTTGGAAGCAAACGTTTCGTTCAAAAGAACAATTACTCAGGGTGAACCAACTGAACTGAACCACTTTGTGAAACAATCCTTTCATTAGCCAGTTCAGGGATACACAGAGATCAGAATTAGAGGTCGTCACCCAACAAGAAACGTGACTATGGATGGTAGTGACCTTCTTGCAAAGTCAAGCTATTGGTATTGGAACCTTCTTTCTGCTGAGGACGAGCTGAACCAAAACAATGAGCTGAAAGGGACTAAAATGCTCCACAGTCCTCAAGCGAGTCAGGTGATAATCCTCTTTGAGTTTGTACAAGTGACATTTTCATGAGTAGTCATTGCCATCGTGGATATAAAAATATTGATTAGTGCACCTTTAAATGATCACAATAACTGATGATAATCAGCATTCAAGCTATCGGCCACGTTATGCTAACTGCTTGCAAGACGATGGCTGTTAGCTCTCTGGGATAAGCTAGCCAAGATGACTTGTCACAAACTACAAATACACCTAAAGACCTAATGTTTCAGAAACTAATAATCTGATCATTAGCTCGTGCTGCCGAGACTCTTCCAATATGGCCGCCAAAGCTCCAGAACTTCAAAGCTTGCAGTTGTACAATTAATACATCTGAGGGAGAAATACCAAGCCTGCCATTGGCAAAGGCATAATTTTGAACAGAACTGAACAGCAAAGAGAGAAAAAAGAGGAGAAAGTCATGGGGGGCAGTGCCTTGTTCCCACTTGCCTCCTCCCTCCCTGCTCCCTCCCTCTCCGTGCTCTTCCTCCTCCAGCCCTCCCTCTGCTGCATTTCCAGTCGTGGTGACCGGGAGGAGAGGAGTGAAGCATGCAGCAGCCACTCACTCAGTCATTCAGTCAATTGTTTTCCCTCTAACTCACTGTGTTGTACCACATCAAGGATCTTTTACTCTTCTTCTTCTGCGACGAAGGTCTGTAGGAAAAGCCTTTTTTTCCTGTTTTTCCAAGACACTCAGAAACCTGATTCGTTTGAAGAGGAGATTCCTGTTTTTTAAATTGCCTGTAATTCAGTGCTTCTTGTGTGATACTCGGATCCTGTTATAACCACACTTTGGTTGCTCTTGTATGTGAGTACTGGAGTGGTTAAGATTGGGTTGCTGTTGTGCCTCCACGCCAAATTTTGGAGAAAGGAGCTCTGTACGAAATTTGACTTTAGTGGAGCTCAAAAGGGGGAGGAACCTCAGAAGATGGTTTGACTTGGAAGAAAGGGCGATCTTCTGTTGTGGAGCTGGTTTTCAGGAGGAGAAGGGAGTCGGATGTGGGACAACACCACGCAGGTTTTATATTCTATTCGTGGACAAACCGGGAAAAACATCCTTTGATTTGCAAAGAGGAAGGAAGAAGTCTCTTGGGAAAGAAGTCTCCACTTTAGTTTTACAACATGGCTGCGATGTATGGATGCTTCAAGAGCAGGAAGTAAGTGTCTTTTTCTAATAATGCCACTGCATTCTTAATTATGTGTATTATGATGAATCATCGTGATAACATTTTATTTTGACACTCAGTTCTGTGGTACTACCAACTGACAAATCAGCCCCAAGATTCCTCCTGATGATTGCGACACCTTATCCTTGGCATCGCACCTGACAACATAACATTACTCATATGTTGCTTCATCCATTCACATCATGAAGTGGATTTCTGTGTCATGGGAAGGGAGTGTTATTTGGCTTCTTAAAGGCTTATTATGCGTCACTTTCAGCACATAATTCTATATTAATTGAGGCCGTGGACTACTTGTAGTACTTCAAAACACGACGTGTTTGCAGTCCTACACTCTGTTACTGGAAGTACTTCTTTCACAGCTGGCCCCATCTTGTACTGGAGAGCAAAACATTGTGACCACAACAGAAATCCAAATGCTGACAGAAATTACAAATCTCTTCTTGGAGTGCGCTGATTTCACTTTGCATGTTGGGGTTTTCCCAGAGTCTACTGTCTTTTGTTGCACTTGTTTAATCAAACTTTCTTTTCTCTTTTGTTTATTGAGACAATTGATGGCTTGTACTGGCGCTGACAGTCAGCTGTGTGAGTCAGAGCTGATGGACTGATGAGGCTGGTTTTATGCTGGAAGTGAATGATTAGTCAGAAAATCCCAGAATTAAACTTGCTTGTTGTTGCTCTACTGATGCCTCTATGTATGATAGCTGTAGTTATATCAGACTTTTTCCTTATTTAAATATGAGTGCATGTTTTTTGTTACAGCTGATGGAAGCCCTCAGTGCTTTTAATGCTTTGAATTGGCTATATATAGGACTGTGGGCTTGGCAGTGTGATTGGACCACAGAGGGTTAGGATAATGAGTGCCTTTAGCTTTTTGACAACAGTAAAGTATCCTTTTTTGTAGCAGAGCTGTGGAGACATGGTGTTGGGCACTCTGATACCCCCCTTCCACTTTCTTTGTCTTTGGCTTCTCAGTCTCATGACATGACAACAATACAAGCTTTTATGGCCCACTCAGCAGAGTTGACATAGACAAACATTTTGTTTGTGTGTGTGTGACACAGAGAAAGAAAGTGAATGAGGAGATGGGATGAGCTGTAAGACAGCTACACACACATCCAGCTAAAGAGCCTCAATTGTCTTCTCCTAGAAAATGGTTTGGACTGAAACCAAGATTAATTCAGTCACTTCTTACTACGAACTGTCAATGCGCAGACACACACAGCACTGATGGTGCTCTCAAACTGAACTCGAATTTCCAACACGGAAGACTGGTACATCATATGCTTGACATTTAAGTGGCTTAAGTCCTAAAAACACTGTTGTGAGGCACCTGAATAATTAATGAAATTCCATTTCTCATTACATTGTCAAAAATGAATCTCTTCCTTTGCTTCTTTTAATGTTATACTTGAAATGGCGAACAAAAAAGCCCACAGAAGAGCAACTTCTATGAGCTTTGAACCCAGATCTATCAGGAAATGTCCACAGTTGAAGTTGAGGATGCGACGTCACATTATGTCAAGTGGACTTTAGCAAGGCAGATATAATGTCACTTGAAGGCAGCATAAATCTCACATTACAAAAACTGTTTCATGAATAATAAAGCATAAATCTGCTGTTTTTATAACTAGTCAGCTGCAGACAGAGTTTTCAGCCAACTTGCACAATTAGCATTGATTAGCTAGCTACAGCTGATAAAATCTGCTAGCGACAGCGGCTATTTCAAATGAAGAGGCCTGCTTTTGTCTACCTCTGTGTTAAATCAAGAGCCCATTATTAGAAATATTGGAAGGAATTTTAATCAAATCTGCCCTCATTACCGCTGTAGAAGTATGCTCTGCACGAGAAAGCTCGACAGTCAGAGGAACAGCCCGTAAAGGTGCTGTGTGCAAAGTGTTTTAGTCTTTAAGCCGACGACAAGTGTGTGTTCTCACTTTCTCACCAAGCCCCATCGTTCCCAATGTTTCCTGGTCCAACAGTCATTACGTAACCACAGTAGGTTGAGTTTGTTCAGCAGGAACGGTGATGCAGCTGTAAATGAATGTAGACTGTGCAGAGTGACTGATGAGGGTGTTTGGTCAGTTTCTGTCGTGAGTCCATGTAAGGCTTGTTGCTAAGAGCGCAGCCTCATTTCAGACAGGAGGGGAAAGGAGGTGGAGGGAGAGGCAGGAGGACAGCTGGAAGACAAGAGAAAAACCAAACCCAGAAGAGTGGTTTCTGAGTCGTGACCAGACCTCAGGCGTGAAAAGCATCCTGCAGCCAAACAGGACAGTCAGTAACTTAGAATCTGAAGACGGCTGAGAGTTTCAGCTTGGTTTGACGCTCTTCCAGAGTTCATCCAGGGCCTGTCCAGTTTGGAAATAACAGATGTGATTATTGAGTGAACTGTCAGTTCAACACAAAATTCAGCCAAAATTCAAACTCTGGAGGATACTCTGAGTACATGTATACACATTAAGCACAGTTTAAGCAGCTCAGGTGAATTGAGGCATGATGAGATCTACTTTTGAGTTTGAATTTTTAGTGATATTCACAAACTGTTACGTTTGGACTGAACTCCTCTGGTAGTAAGAGCCTGGTTGTGGTGAGTTAACTCACCTTGTTGGTTTACCTTGCTCCTGCTGGATTACTACAGTACTCCAGATTAAAACAGTCAGGCATGCTGGACTAAGAAACGAACCCTTTTCGAGGTTATCTGGGAACTTCTTTACAGATGGTCACTGGGTTTGTTTCCAACACTGTGTCACTGTTGCTGAGTGCAACACACTCTGCTATAATGTGGCATTTGTTTTCTTTGCCGTTTTCCTCTTTGCAATTGCAGGTTTATGTGATGCACATAGACTAAGCACGCATTGGACTGCATTTTATTACTGTGATTTCTACAGATTGTCATTTTACTTCACCAGCGCTGGAAGGAGATGTAGCCAATGGTATTGCTCACATTTTGTTTCTAAATCTGAGGAAGTTATATTTTTCAAGCACCAATGCCAAATAAAATAAGGGCTTTGGAATTTTAAATGGCTGTTCTTACATCCGATAACGCGGCAGCTGCTACTGTAACTGATTCAAACAAGCACACGTGATGCATCATTCTCTGTGTTAAAGGTCATTGTAGGTCACTAGCATGATATGACGCTCAGAAATGAAATGACTTTAAAGATGAATTTGTTTACCACACGCCTCTTAGCGTCTACTACTGATGATGATGGTGATTTTTTTTTTTTTTGGGTAGTGTAAACATTTTTATGTCAGTCAGCTGTAGGTTAACAAAAGAGTTTACCAAAACAAGTTTTCAATGTGTGTGTCTGTGTGTAAGTGTGCATTAAGATTAAGATTAAGATCCTTCCTTTATTTATCACCCACACAACACAACATGCATATGCTATTCGGTGCACACAACAACATTACACGCACATGCCATGCTTCGGTGAAATTGCTTCCTCCGTATCTAACCCATCCTTGGTCAGTCCTTCCTCCGCCACAGACTAGGAGCGGTGGGCTGCCAGCGTGACGGCGGCGCCCGGGGACCGAGTTCCTTCTTGTCGTCATTGGTCAGGTGGTGATCTTCTTGCATGTTTTTAGTGGGGTTTTCTTAAGGAGGATACCCTGGGTGAACACGGGGAGAACATGCAAACTCCACACAGAAAGGCCCTTTTTTCCTCGAGCAGCAGGCACCAAAGGCAGGATTCGTACTGGGACCTTCTAGCTGTGAGGCCCACCGTGCCACCCCATTATGTCAAGATATAAGGGACCAGATCTCCTGTTTTGATCTTTGTGTCGTGGCCTTGCTATAAGCAGCGTAATCCCTTCTGATCTGTGCCATTATTAAAAATAACACACTGTAGAGGTCTTGGTGGCCTTTGAGTTTTGGACACTGGCTATGTCATGTAAATGTTTCCCAGTTCCATTCCAGTTGGGGAGGTGTGTTGCATGTCTCCATCTCCCCTTGTTAGCTATCAGCTCTCTACTGTGCACCTTAAAATACAGGTAAGACAAACCCAGAAAGTTCTGAAAAGAGAGAGAAAGACAAACACAAGTAGTATCTGTGCTGTCGTTATGTTTTTGATAAGGCCATGCAGTTGCTCAAATCTTTTTTGCTTTTCAAGGCATGAGAAAGTCAAAGTAACAGTGACAGGACTGAAGTGAAATGACTAATTTCCTTCGTAGTCCCCATCTCCTGCTGACCATGCAGCCATTGAATAGTTGAATGGGTCAAGAGGAAATACCACAGTTCTAAAGGCCACGTTCCCCGTTAGGTATGTGTGGTTGGACAAGAGACAGGGACACAGACAAAGAAAAAGAGTGGAGGGATGGTGAGATAATGAGACAGGAGGTAAAAAGAATGGAGAGACAAAGAGGGGAGGAGGGAGCAAAGACATGTTGGTGTGGAGCTGTGTTATCTGGCCACATTCTTTATATATTTCTCATATCCTTTTATGGCCCTTTGGCTCAAATTGAGCTCCTCCAAGTAATGGAAATGGGTGAGACGATAACAAAAACGCATGTTAAAGCATTTAACAAGTTGGGAGAGAGTAACAGGAGAGTGAAAGATGTTTATCCTGGGACGATGATGCCTTTTTTAAGCACTGTTCATGTTTAATTAAATAACATGCAAAGAGACACGTGACAAGATGGCAGCAGGAAACAGCCGGCGTGGAGACTGGACAGGGATGAGTGACATCCAGGAAGGACTGCTTGTCTTTATCTGCTGCCTTCAGCTCAGGATGACCGTTCTCATTCTGGATCTGAGTCAACATTTTTTTATTCACATATGATCAGAAAATTATAGAAAATAGGCAGCATTCCACCTTTTAACCTGTTATTCATGTCATTCTGCATTCTGCATTGCAATTGTCCGTGCTGTCTGTTCCTCCAGCACGTCACCGAGAATCTCAGGTTGTGACACTGGAAGTGTCTCAGGAACACCTCGAGGGATTTTCTTCAAATTTGGGACAAATGGTCACTTGAACTCAAGGATGAACTGATCAGAATTTGGTGCTCAAAGGTCACTGTGACCTCATCATAGTGTTCTGCTAAAACCTCTGTAAAGACAGTCTGTAAGTGAAGACAGCATGTTTCTCATTGTTCTCTGGAGTCACACATGTCAATATAGTGAGAATTAAATTCCTTCAAAGTCTTCACTGCATATATAATGAATGTTGACAGACATGGATGTAAATGCAGCTTGACCGGTTGGCAGACAAAGATGATTTCTCTCTAGTTTTAAACATATGATAATGGCGTGCTAGAAATGTACACCTGCTCAAATTGCATATGGCACAGACTTTCTGTTGTGTACACACTTTGAAGTTTATATGCATGCCGCTTTTGTCTGTATATACAACATGTCTTTCTATAGCTATATCCGTGCTCAGTGGCTCAGCCAAGTTTATCATTTCAGCTGACTGGAAAAATCCTCCTACTCCCTCGCAATTCTTTTTTGATTCCTTTCTGCATCTGCCTTTTTTCTCCCTGTGGAAATTGAAGGTTTGCGGCTCGTCATAGATCCACTAACATCATATTACTGAGGCCAATTCATCTGCGCTCCCTCCACTACGCCTCTCATCTCCTCTCTGTAGGCTCAGAGTCAAGTTAAGGACTTGTTTTTGTGTCGCAAACGTGGGGAATAGATTCTCGAGTTCTAAGGCCAAGTACCTCGAAATAAGTCTTTGACTGGTCTCTTTAGGTCTCCCACATGGATTCCATGCAGTGATATATTGAGGTGATGCTTCCTACTGAAATAAGACACCGAATGTTGAAGCCAAAGAGTCAGCAGTCTAGATTTGTGCATCCCACAAAGGGAAACACCGAAGAACCCTCACAGCGATCACCACTTCAAACATCCTGATCCTTTTAGATTTCTATGTGAGTTTGTTCTCACTGCGTAAGGCATCAAAATGAACAAATCGCTTATTTTTCTACATAATACTGGAGTCTGCAAAGCATTTAAAACCTGCACTGACAGTGTGTGAATGAGCGGCCCTACTTCAGCGGATGGATTGTATGATAGAAAACAGAATTTCATTCATAAACGGTATTAGCTCATTCCGCTCTAACAGCTCTCACATGACTTCGGTTTAGCTCTGCGTTTACTGTGTACAGCCACACAGCTGAGGGGTTTGTTCAGTCAGAGAACGGGAAATTGGTACTGTAATTTAATCATGTTATCTAAGGGGGGAAACTTTACATACATTTGTTGGAGTAGTCACAGTTAGCACCGCTGAAACTGGATGGCAGATTTCAGTACTTGCGTGCCAACAGTGTCAAAATATCTGCATTAAAAGCTGCTGTATGCAGTACATTTGTGCTTTTCTAAGCATAGCCTCTCTCTCGCCTGCTGCTGATTTGTTGTAAATCTCTTTCTCTGTGGTCCCTAATTGCTGTGGTAATGTAATCAGGTCCATATTAGCCCAGCATAGTGTTGGTGGTACAGAAGGATTAGGACTGGAGTGGTGTGGATTTGTGTCGTAAAAGCTCAAAGTCCAGTATGGGACCAACTATAGAAGTCTTACTAGATTAGGTTATCCCTTATAGACAAGAAGATCCATGTGCCTGTGTACAGAGAGATGGTTTAAGAATCATGAAGAGGGTTATTGACAATATTAAATAATTAGATTTTGAGCCAAGAATCCATATGATCTTTACAGTCATGGCAGTCAGACATCTAATGGTGCAGACGAGCCAATTAGTCAGCACAAATTGCTCGTGGTGCAACGTGTCTGCTAACACTGGTTCCACTGAGAGATTAAGGCTGAACTAGATTGGATTTTTCTTTACGACCGAAGGACAAGACCCCCGTGGACAAAGTCATGTTACAGTCATTTAAGAGAAAAGAGCTCAGCGGTCATTTCTACCACGGATCATTCTCGCCTGTGTTTATCCAAATTCCTGTCTAACTTGCATTTACACTATTTTCTCCGTTGCTAATCAGAATTGGTTCCAGGTGACGGCTGTTCAGTCCACTCATGGATTCTGTTCTATCTACATCAGCTGGACAAGACTGAGTTTACAGCAGATGGCATGGCAGTCAGGTGTGTGTGTGTGTGTGTGTGTGTGTGTGTGTGTGTGTGTGTGTGTGTGTGTGTGTGTGTGTGTGTGTGTGTGTGTGTGTGTGTGTGTGTGTGTGTGTGTGTGTCTGTGTGTGTGTCTGTGTGTGTGTCTGTGTGTGTCTGTGTGCGTGCTTACTGTATGTGGCTGCTACTGAGGTTATTTCATCAGGCTAATAAAGGCAGACCCCCTACTGCTCTGAATACCTCTACGTGCTAATCCATTGTTACGTAATGAGGCTGATACACACACACTCCCTATTTCTGTTGCTCTCCCTCACTAATGCACAGACACACACACACACTTGGTGGTTTCCAAATACAGCTCATGGTGTGCCGGAGTGTTTAGAGGCAGTACAGCGCTGCAGAAGGATTAGTATTTTAAATAAAACCAAGTTCATATACAGCTGCCAGAAAAGTGTCACAGAACACTGCAAACTGGAAAACTCATATCATGTAAAAGCGTTCTGAAAGAAAACATTCGTTAAATAGCCTGAAAAAAAAAAAGTAATCAAGGCACCAAGATTGCTTTTGTTTGCATTTTACAAAATAACAAGGTCAGATCTCCAGAATGATGTAACTTGTTCTTGTATATGAGAATATAAAGTAAAGAGGGAGCTGCAGCTCGTTAAATGTTATGCTGTCTGTGAAATATGGCTTCAGAAAAGACTCTCCACAGATTTATAAGGTTTCCACTCCCTCTCTAACATGTTAAAGTGTAAGATGATGTTTCACTGCATGATCTAGTTTATATGTTATATTTTGTTAACGGAGCTATAAAACCAAACCCTGAACCACTTTTCAGACATGGATACATGGCTGGCTTCATAGAGAGAGATAATTGTGGTGAGATAAAAATATCATGAAGATGGCAAAGAGTTGCATCATTGACTGAATATTGAAATTCTAGGGAGAGATTGTTGGTCAGTTTATTGCTGTGGTCTAACCTTTGCCCCAGTCACACTGTGGGTGGACAATGAGTTTCTATAGACTAATCACATATGTGAAGAATCTCCTCAAGAACGTCTTTTCTTTTCCCATGTAAGCAGGAGGCAACGAGGCAAGACACACATTTAATCTCTTTCTGTGCATGTTCTACCTCATTCTGCTGCATCCTTCAACCATCCAAGGACATTCAGTTCAGACTTCTGCCGTGTTCAGTGTGATACAGAAATGTCACCAGGTCTGACATAGTAACCGAGCAACATGTTGAATTGCCATCAGGTTAACTTAAAGGGTTGCAGGTCTGAGAGGGGCTTTCTATTCTGTCCTGCTCATTTCCTTTCATAAAGATGACAGAATATTAGAAACACCTCTCAATCAGCGGCACTGAGTCTCTCAATAATTATTGATTATGAACGCATCATGTCCGTATTTAAAAACATTTGTTGGTTGGTTTAGGGCACAGAAATACTACTTGTAACCTTTTTACTTACAGTACATGCCCAGGTGCAGACTGTGAACATAGTGCTGTCGTTGGGGTGCAGTTGGAGCTCACTGGCAATGGGCTGAACAATGGATGAACCAATAGATGTATTGTGACCTGTGATATACTGTACTTTGCAAACTCAGATGCAGTGGAATGAGATTGTACAGGAAGGAGGAGTCTGCTGTAAACATGTACCAGGTATAAACTTGACATCAGTATCAGCTAGCTCATGCAGGCAAGTAGCTGCAGTGTCCAATAGGAGTGGGTTATCTGAGACAGGTTTTACCTTTGCAAATAAGTGCTTCAATATTCTGGATGATTCAATTGTTTGGCTCATTGCGAAGTCTGAAATCACGTGGTAGCTTCCAGCACTGGATAATGAAGCCTGCTGTAACATTACATTTCAAACTTATCAGTTTGTCTCTCAGTATTTAAATGTGGATGGAAAAATACTCATCATTTCAGGAGACTTTGGTTGGAAAATATGGCCATTGCGCTGGAATGGAGCTATTCTAGATTTATTTTCTCTTCTCCGTCAGAGTTTTCTGTCGCTAAGCCCTTTTCAAGCCATTTGTTTGCTTGTTTTAATATGTGTGGGTGAGAATATTGTTTCACTAAGGCCTTGTTACCATCTTTGGTTGAAAACCACACCACTGCTTTCCACAGCAACTTCTCTGTGTTTACTGTAAGTCTGTTTTCTCTTTTGTCCCTCTCTTCGTCCTAATATTCGTCTGTTTATCTAACTGGCTCTTCTTTCCTTTCATGCTGCTCTTTCCCACAACCCCTCTCTTTGACCCCTTCCCTCCCTCTGACTTGTGTTTGTCTCCCCTCGCTCTTACTGTCTTTCACTCCCCCTTGCTCTTTATTTCACGTCTCCTCTGCTCATCCTCTCATCTATAATTCTCCGTCCCCTGTCCTGTTGTTGCTCTCTTCTCCTCTCAAATCTTTCCCTCTGCCTGTCTTTCTGTTTTCCTCCTCCCTCTCCTCCCCCCGTCATCCCTCCATCCTTCTCATAGATGAAGCGGAGGATGTCACCTTGGGGAGCTGGCTTTGGAAGTGGGCGCAGGTCAGTCTTTTTGCCCTCTGACCATCAGATCTTGAACTTGTCAGTGGTTTGAAATAAGAAACTTACATTTGTTCTATCAACATAACTGAACCCTCAAAGCCCCTGCACTTTCCATGTTAACAGAAAGTTGCAATTGGTCTTAAAATTAAAGGTTTGACATTTGGGAAATATCATTATTCACTTTCATGCCAAGAAAAAGATGAGAGGATTGATACCACATTCATATCTGTACATACCTCCGTCTGTATGTATGAAGCTAGAGCTGAGAGTCAGTTAGCAGCAGATAACTTCGATTTCTGTCTATGTTCGGAGTAAACCATCGGGACACCATGTACATGTATTCGTTCAGTCTTTTTTTTAACTTGTTTTTAACTTTGGACAGGGTTAGGCAGCTGTTTCCTCATGCTTCCAGTCTGTGTGCTAACTTGAGCTAACTGCCTGCCAGCTTCAGCTCCGTGACTCACAGATATGAGAGTGCTGTCGATCTTCTCATAACTCAAACCAAGAACAGGACTATTGTCCGCAATGACTTATTCCTTTAAAGTAGCTGTAGTATTTGTATCAGCTGTAATGTTCCCAGCGGTTCATTTTTACAGGATACTAAATGTCATTTTGAATTTCAAAAAGTGTCTTAATCAGGTTTCTTTACTCAGTTTAGCATTTCACGTATATACTTGTTTATAGGTTGAACTCAGTGATGTCAGTACTTCAGTTTTGGCCTGTTGTGGTGTGTTCAGTTTCCTCACCTGTTGATAGAACATGTAGTCCTGTGGTGGTGTTTTCAGGTGTTTAGATCGGTTTCCCTTCTCTCCCTGATGCTTCATTGTTTCCTGACATCACATCATGTCATGCTGTGGGGACTGGCCTTCCTTTTGGGGATGTCCACATAATGTAAATCATTCAATTTTAGGGTGAAGATTTGGGTTATGGTCAGGGTAAAGACTCCAGGAAATGAATGTAAGCCTATGTAATGTCCTCTTATCTGCTCAATAATCCATCCATCCATTGTCTATACCAGACTATCCCTTTTGGGGTTGCAGGGGGGCTGGAGCCTATCCCAGCTGTCAATGGGCGAGAGGCGGGGTACACCCTGAACTGGTCGCTGCTCAATAATAAATAAGCTAAATATTAAATTGCTGTTTGTTAAAGAAACCATATCATAGAGTAGTTCAATTGTGTCTTTCTGCCGTAGATGATGATGAAAGGTGAAGGTGGTGACGGTGATGACTGTAACCAGGCTTAAGGTGAAGATGATGGCTGAGGGTTATGTAATGGTAGTACTGACGAAAGGCCCTCCACACGTCAACAAACCCTCAGGAATTTTCCATCTGTTTCTAAACTACAAATGACTGTAAACACAGTTGACGAGAGACTCTCCAGCTGCTTCTTTCGCGGAGAGGATCAACCTGTTCAAACCAACGGCAAACGTGGAGAACAGGGATGTCTTGTAAACTTTCTAAAAATAAATGACAATAAATTCTCCACCATATTAAAATATATATTTTGCTATCTTATCCTGGAGCCGTACACCACATGGTCTTCATCAGCAGATGGAGTTTGCTCAGACGTTGTTGACGTGGACACATATTATGACGTTCCCTGTAGTGCTTTAAGAACTTCTCATCCATGTTGGCTACAAACTATTTTATCTGTTTGACTTCATCCCATGGTCATCAGTTATGTGACATTTGAGGCTTAAAATCATATTGATTTGATGTCTTATTACTAGATAGTAGTTAGTAGTTTTTAGGCATCTGCTTTAATCATTCCTCTATATTAGAGAAGGAAATTTTATTTTGGATAGATGGAATCATTTTAGCAAACGTATGGGGAATTTTTCAATCCATGAAAATACTGCAATCCTTTCAATTACATGCAATGTAATTTTGCATTTTTTTTTTCTAACCAGCATGTAACAGTATTCCTCTTAAAATGTTTGACATTTATTTTTACTAATTGCTTGTATTTCATTTAATTCTATTGTGGGTCAGTCTGAGGTTTTGCATGTAGAGCATATAATGAGGTTCTGGATGTACACAAAGTAAAGTTTGGTCCTTGTTTGTACAAATAAGAAAACAAAACATAATACATTCATGATTATTGTTCTGAAGATTTTCCATGGCCCTTGTGGAACCTGCATTTTCCCTTGAAGTCAATCTGTTCTGACTTTCCATAATGTCCTGTGAGATTATACAAGGTTCTGTACAGTATAGTCTGAAGTATTCTACGTATTTACACATTAATTATTCATAAGTCGTAAGAGAAAAAGTCAAATGATCATCAGTTATTACAATTCATCCTCTGGAGATCATGACTGTCTGTGTGAAATTTCCTGTCATCCAATAGCTGTAGAGATATTTCTGAGGCGGCTGACAGATCAATCAAACAACATGAAAATAAGAAATGAAAACATGTTACTCAGACCAGTGATGAATTAAGCAGACAGGTTTCATAGTTCTTTGGACTTCTTTCCACTCTTGGGTATTGCACATCTGTACTGAATGGTACTAGCCCATCACAGCTGTTTGGAGGCTGCATGGCTTCAAGCTCATTGTCATCTGTTGTAAAAGTAGAGTTCCTGAGATACTTTTATGAAGTTTGGCTGAAGAAAACATTTCCCCATGTCCCCTCCTGAAATCCTATTCTCGAGACGTCCATAGATTCATGAAAATAACTGCACCAAATTAATGGTGACACAGCACAATTATTCTGAGATATCAGTTTACTGAAAATCAACTTCCTGCCAAACTAGGCAGGAAACCTCGTAAGTTAATTAGATTTGAGTCTAGAATAGAGAGTCATGTAAAACTTAGTGAGTTAATGGTCCTGCTGTGTGAGAGAGCAGCTAACTGGTTCAGCATGCTGGAGCTGAACTCCCACATGGCCTCCAACTTCCTGTCTGTTGGACAAGGATCACGAAGAGTCCTGTGAAATAGACTGAAGTGATTTAAAAGCTCAAAAAGAAACTGGGACTTGGCATCGACAGTGACACATCTGATTGTGATATGGAAATGTATCTGATTGTGTGATACTGCAGCAAAGTTAATGACCTCCATGCTGACGCACAATGAGAGCAATAACAAGATATCGGTTTGTAATGTGATTTCACGTCTGTTTGAGTTTGTGTTGGGGGTTGCTGGGCATCTGCTGGTGCTAAGAGGTGAGCGTTTCAGCTGGCAGGAGGGGAAGGCAGAGCAGAGCACTGGATACATAGCTGAGATGCCTCCGTTGAGACTGTTTGGATTGTAGTGAAGGACTGAGCTGGAGACCGGCTGCAGACTGACGCGCTGAAGTGAAACATGAAGGCGAGGAGTAGAACACGTTTAAATAGCAAATTGAAGTTAGTCTCAGCACTTTGAGGAGCACTACATGTGTTCAGCTTTAAAGGAACGAAGAAATAGATCAGTGATGATGAAATGAGGAGTTTATCCGACAGGTTTTCTATGGCTGTGGCTTGTTGCAGACGACTGTGTCATCCTTCAGAGTGAACTCGCTCTGTCTGTGCAGTCCTTTCTGATTTCAGATTCGGCCACCCGCCCTTGCCAAGCCACTTTTAGTCGAAGTCATGACACTCCCAAATGGGACTTTAATCACGTTGTAATCCAGCGAGCCTGATCACATTCCAAGTGGTCAGGCTGGCATATGAGCGATATAAGGAGATAGAGGCAGATTAAGATAAATACAGCCACACAGTTACAGAGCCTAGAAGGTGTCATGGAGAAAGAAAATCTTGCTCTCATATTACCAATTCATTCTCTGAATTGAGTGTTGTTTTTAGTGAATCTGTCTCTCGCTCTCACAAACAGGACAACAAGTAAACGTCAAGGTTTCTTCCATATTCCAGCTCTGAGACTGTATGTATGATTAATACATTTTAGCTTTTATTTACAGCTGCCAGTGAAGAGTCTGTTTATTTACATTAATTATCATACCAGCCATCACACAGAAGCAGGAATTTTAAGCACAGTGGCCCAGCAACTGTCACTACATTATTATTTGTAATGATTAATTGTCCTGTCAGTGCGACAGGATCTGACAGGATCTCATGGTAAATGACAGTCTGTCCTTTCCCACACATCAGACAGAAGAGCTGGAACCCAGAGAAGTTCATCCAGTCAAATGTTTTGGACTTGAGCAGCTGTGCTCAGGACAAGCCCAAGAAAAATGAAGGGTTGGGGAGTTAATGAGTGCGTTCATTACATTTTCCCAGATTCCTAAAAAAGTGATATGCTTTGTTGTCATGGAAGCATGAGCGTCCTCTCTCACCTTGACCTTCTCTGGAATTTGTCGGTGTTGCACAAACAGTTTGAATCGATCCGATTAGTCATGTTATCATTAAATGACTTCACAAACGTTCATTTGAGGAACAGTTTTGCTCATCAGTGTCTCTCTCTGTCTCACAGCAGTGACAGTGCTGCCATGGCATCAGGACCTCCAGATGTGATGGCCAATCAGGAGCCTGCTGAGGTCATGGAAGAGTGCTCAGGTAGCAATTTGATGAAATGTTGAAAGGTTTCATGTGATTCCTCAAAGCGAAACATTGGACCATGATGCCATAATGACCCTTGATCATGTTTTCTGCCCAGACTTTCTTTCATACAAACACAAACCCTCTGACCAATGTGACCACAACCATGAAAAGATCATTCATGTTGTGAAAATGAAACAGCTCAGTTTATTAAATTAATATTTGAATATTTCAAAATTTGGGACCTTCAAGACTAAATGAACTTGTATTGCAGTGACATTGCTCATGATGGACAGGCAAGTTTGTATATTTTAGTAAAATTTAAGATTTTCCAGCAGTACCATACGTGAAACTCATCAACATACAAATAGACATTAAACAGGAGTAAAACTGCTTAAAATACAAAAGCTGTAGTCCTTACTTTCTTTTGGCTTTTATTTTGGTAGCTTTATCCTCCCAACTATACTTTGACATGTTTTAGACCAAAGAACACTGAAGTATATCAGGCGGAGATTTCTTTAGGTTTTGATCAGGAAATAATTGGTGTTCAGTTGGTAAATCTCTGGGGTCTCTCTTCAAAAGTGGTAGATTTTAATGGAAACATCTCAAACTCTGCATGTGTTAATAAGTCAGGATGGTTTCTACCTTGGATGAAAATAACAAACTATATTAGTGTCGCAATTGGGTGGATAGCAGTATATGAACGTCTACGTCTTATCAGCTGAGAGTTTGCACACAGACACACAGCAGGGAAGATCAGGCCAGCTTTAACAGTGCAGATCTCCCTGCTGCTGTTGGCAGGAAATGAAGGAACAGAGAAAGCTATCATCATCTCTCTCTCACACACACAAAACACAGACGCACACTGTCTATACAGATGGCTAGCACATATGCTGCTGATATAACGGCAACAAAGACAAAGTGCTTTGGGAGGTCAGAGAACATGAGCACACGTCCACAGTCCAACAAAGTGGAAATGGCCTCTCATGCCTGAGCTGTAGACGAGGTGTAAACGAAGTCCTCTTCTGACATTAAAGTGAACATCTAATATGTGGAGCTTGTTGCAGGAAACGGACCATTAGTACCCCGTTTGGTGAGCCACTTCTGTTTGTCAGGCGTGACTCCACAGATCATGGAGTCTGCCATTCATGTCAGCTGTCATTCATGTCAGTCTGCTGGTGTTAACCCAGTGACGGTGCCAGACAGACAGCTTATCTCTGATTGGCGCCTGGCAGAATGTCCCGTGTTTGAACTGAATCTGCAGTCTGAGCTCAGTGGTCGGTTTTAGATCTGAAGTATTTACCTACAGCGTTAGATATTCAAGACGTGATGCTGTAAATAAGCAAAGTTAGAGTTTAGAAAAACACATCTGTGGGTAATGTTTATTAAAGCCACACTGATATTGCAAGAAAATCAGTATAGATAACCTTGATGTTATTTTGACTTTTGTACTCGTGAGAATAAATTTGAATTACATGAACATCAGTGTTCATCATGGATGTGATTTCACCACAATCGGACCCATTAAAGACAGACAGCTAAGCTAATGCTAGCACAAAAATACACCAAAGAGCATGCAGTATCAGCACTAATGCAAGCATGCTAGGCTAACTAGCTTTCTCTTTCCTTTCTTGTGAAGTGAGTTTGCACTTCCTAAAAAAAAAGGGGGAGAATTGCAAAACTCAGCGGACCTGCTTCATCCGGACTGCGTGGGTGGGGTTTGATCAGATTTGATTGACAGTGTTGAAAGTTTTGAAACTGAGCCCCACCTTCTTCAAACCAGTGATAACAGCACATACAGAAACGTCTCATGTGAAATGAGCAGAACTGTTTGATCCTCTGAATGTGTGTGTTCACGTCGGGCCTCATCAGTCTTTGTGAGAGGCTGACTGAGACATGTGTTTTCAAGAAGGACCCTAAAAAAACTTTTAGATGCTAAGTTTACTGCCAGGGCTGAAATACATGATCACCGTTACTGTTAATTACAATCTTACACAGAGACAATACAGCTGAGAGCTCAGATATACTGACGTCAACCTGTTCTCTTAAACTGTACATAAATATACACTGCCGAGCTTTTATCCTCCCCCCATCTCCTCAACATCCTCATCTTTCCCGCCCCTTCTCTCCTGGAAGGAGGAAAAGAAAATGAAAGCATCACTTTCAGAGACAAAATAACTAAATGAAGTTTCGCTCCAGCTTTCTTGATAATGGCCATGCCGCCTCCTCTCTCACTCTGTCCATGACGCTGTGTCCTTTTCGAAGGTCAACGTCTTCTCATTGTGTGAGCTGAGGTCATTTCCCCTTTAATATTGACCTTAGACTACCTTGAAATTCCCATGATGTTATTTAGAGTGTATGCGTGTAGTGGTGTCTGTAATTGAAAGAACGTATATTGGGAAATAACAGTATCTCAGACCTACAATGGCCATAAAGCCCTCCTGACCTTCCATTCAAGCAGTGGCCTTTTTCCACTCTCTGAGCGCAGACCTTTAACTTAATAGTGTATTGTGCCTAAAATAGCACAATAAATGGCAGTCGGCGGCTGTTTGCCCCTGATTTTTCATCTTGGCAGTGCAGAAAGGCCTCTGAAGCGTCATCAAAAGCAGTTTGGAAGCTCCTCAAGTAAATACAGCAGTTCACTTCAAGGCCCAGACAGAAGAGAGGAGAATTTGGAGCCAACATTTTGTCGCAGAAATTGGATGAAAAATGAAATTATCTAGGGCTGCACGGTGGCGCAGCAGGTAGTGCGCGTGCCTCACAGCAAGAAGGTTGCCGGTTCGATCCCCGGGTCAGGCGGGGCCCTTCTGTGTGAAGTTTGCATGTTCTTCCTGTTCATGCGTGGGTTCTCTCCGGGTCCTCCGGCTTCCTCCCACAGACCAAAAACATGCTCATTAGGTTAATTGATGACTCTAAATTGTCCGTAGGTGTGAGTGTGAGTGTGAATGTTTGTTTGTCCTTGCATGTGGCCCTGCGATCGGCTGGCGACCGGTTCAGGGTGTACCCCGCCTCTCGCCCATTGTAGCTGGGATATAGATATATAGATAATATATAGATAATGGATGGATGGATGAAATTATCTAATCTCTGTTAGTGTTGCAGGTGCTATATTTAGCACTCTATGCTGAAAAGACTTGTGTTTAGGTCTCTGTTATATTTTTTTAATGTGTCATATAAAATTTATAAATAACAAACAGAAGATCTGAAAGGAAAAGAAAGCAAGCTGCTCATACGCGTGATGTAAAGTCGATAACATAAAATGAATAAGCCTAATCATTTATCGTGACATGTTCTGTAGCAAATGACTCAGAGATGTTAAGCATCCTGGCCTTCGTACCAGGCTTAGATGCCTGACATTTTTCAGCTGTGTTTTAGCTGCAACCAGAAAGCATATTTTTAGAGAAAGGGAGGAATGCTCAAGGATTCCCCACAGGGTGAAGGACAAAAATGACACAGCTCGTATAAAAGGAACGTGCCTTTTTTTAACTCTCTCCTAAAGCATTCACACAGTTGTTTTGTTTGTCTTCAGGCTGTTTCACGGTTCTTTCTTCCCACATTTCTCTGTGTTTTGTGTCTCAACACTGTTCAGTCTCTGGGATTAATATAGCCGTACATTTGGATCATTTGTCCACTGGAGATGCTTCACATTAGTTTTTGTAGCAGTGAGGATGTGTCTCTCTGTGGTGACTGTTTTTGTGACTTACTGCTAAACTAATGACTTTCTCATCAGCCTCAGCTGTTCTTTGTGTTTGGTTCTAATTAACACATGTTGACATGCTAAACTGATAAACTAAGACTGTGAACACGGTGAACATCATACTTGCAAAACAGTGATAGCATTGTCATCATGTGGATGTTAGCCTGCTGATTAGCATTAAATTCAAAGCATAATTGAGTTAAATATAGCCTTACGTGTCGCTTCTGGCGCCAGGCACACATGAAATACATAGAGGAAGTCCAGTTTCAGGAACAGATCCGTGAGTTTAAAGGTGTTCCAGATGCCGAAGTCCTGCACGGTGGTTTGGTAAACAGTAAAAAAAAAACCTGTGTTTTTGATGCCAAATAAAAAGTAGTTTGCTTGCATGTATCCAATTGGTCATTGTTACTGGATAGGTCTCATTTTTACACATTTTTACACACAGGGCAAAAGTTGGTCTAAATGTGGCTTCAGTTTTGTTAATAAAACACAAGGATCAGGACTCGCATCTTTCTTAATAACTGACTATTTGACTTGCATAGAGAACGACATGTTGAGACAGCCCACGGCCCTGCTGAGTGTGGGACAGAGCCTACGTTTACACGTAGCAGGGTATTTTATTATTATTATTATTATTATTGTTATTTTTTTCAAAAATAACATCCTGCACACAACATCGTTTTCAACAATGTTGTTGTTTACATGAACCCCGATAAATACGCCGTCGAGCGCCATCATGACTATGCCAAACCTATGGGCGCGAGTGTAAACATATTATTTTCAGTCGCATGTTGTGACGTTTCGGAACCTAAAACGCCGTTTAACCCTGTTTACACGCCGCCGTTTTCAGAAATCTCCACTTTGGCCGGAGTTTTTAAAAATGATCATTTTCCGTGAAAAAAAACTTGGTTTGCATGAAAACATATGTGTTTTCCCCAAGTGTAAACAAAGCCAGAGAGAGGACCTGTGGGCATTTCATGTCCTGGATGAGCGCCTTGCTGACTGAAAGCAGTGAAAGCAGTTTGTAGCTGTTTAAGGAGTTATAAAAGAGTTGTTGAGTTTTTCCACTGCAGTGCTTACAGAGGTGGGCTCACTGGGGGGGTTTACAAGTACAAGAGTGTGTGTTGTCTTCATGTACGTCTCTGTGTAAACACACATCAGTCTCTGTGTGCAGTTTGTCCTGGGGTGCCTATCCGAGCTTTTACAGCCAGCACAGGGCTAATTTCTCAAATGGAGTTCACATGAGGGCCATGTGTAAAGATGCTGTGTGTGTAATTTTCTCATTAATATATCACTGTGCACTTAGCTGTTATGATCCACTGTGGTGCTGTCAGGAGAAGGAGACCATGCGGGGGGTTAAACCTGTTTCCATAAATGTCTTTCTTTCTCTCTTTTCTCATTTGTCTTCACAGGAAAGAAGAAGTCCAAGTTCCAGACGTTTAAAAAGTTCTTTGCCAGGAAGAAGAGAAAGGATCCACCAGCCGCAGGAGCAGACGCCGGGCTTAAAGCCAGCCAATCAAGCGACAATGTCAGCAAAGCATCCGAGAATAACACGCTCACTCGATCAGAGAAGGATAAGGGCTCTGGGTAAGATCAGACACAGATCAGAAACACTCGTTAACTGGGACTGCAGCTCTTTCATTGAAGCATTGACGCAAGACTCAAATGCGTCTTTGTGGTTCTTTTGGAAATGCTTGGTTAGCGGTTTGTTATTTGCTACATTTTGCATCTCAAAAACACCTCAGTAAATGCACTGTGATGGTTACCTGAATGCACTCTGGAAAGAGCACCTGATTGGTAAATGCTCAGGAACATGTTGCGGGAGATGTCACACTAGACGAGTCAAGAGATAAATATTCTGAAATGGTAGTCTTTTGGTCGCGGTGTTGTGGGGCATCCTAGACTCTGAGCGACAGTTCATTTAGCATGTCACACTACACGAGTATAAACGCCCGATTATCATTCACGATTGACCTTGACACTATTAATTGGTCGGCCATGAAAATCATCTCAGGCTGGAATCATGTAGTCTGATCCAGGCAGTGGAGAGCAGAATGCCTCATCTAAGCTCATGGATTCTTTCCATGACAGTTTTGTGAGTTTTGTTATACATACAGCACATTTTATCTCAAAATGTTGAAAATTGCTTGCAGTTTTTTGGCTTTCATGAAAATCTTTTAGTGTTTTCCTCCATAGTTGTGTTCTTGTCAGGAAAGAAAAGTCTTCATCAGAGTATTTAGTCTATCATGGGAAAATTAAACCAAAGCTAATTCAATCATATTGGTGGGTTTGCAGGTCCTTAAGGCGAATTAACCCACCCCAATGAAATATGAATCCAGTCACATGTTGGCAACATCACCTTGTTTTTCTCCAGTATTTTACTCAGCAGCCACTTATTGTCCACCACAAGGGGTTGTTAAGGGGTTCACCAAAAAAAACAGCCACCGGTCATTTTCCTGAAGCTCAGTATTGTGTTTCTGTCTAATTTGTCTATTTAGATAAATATCTCCTCTTGTGCGAAAGGCAGACAATTCAAGAAAGGAAGATGGTGTTTTAACATTCATCTCCTGTTCTTCCTCACTTGGAGCTCATGGCTTCCTGTTATTGTAACAAGTAGTGGAATGTGTCTTCCTGTGAACAGTCTTAATTTCCTTTGTTTCTCTAAGCGGTGCCACTTCCTGCCTGTCTACCTTTGACTTTTCCTCATTGTTTCAAAGGATATATGTGCTCAAATTTTACTGAAGCCATTCTGTGTCCCTCCTCATAATCATTAGGGGAGATTTGTGCAGGACGTAGCAACAAAACAGAAAGAGAGAATATTGATTTATTTTAAATTGGTTTCTTCGGTAAAAAGAGAGAAATGAAAGAAAAATTGTTTGTCACCTGTATTTGTTTTAAACAAGTGACCCCTCAGGGCTTCCCAGCATCCATTTCTCCTTATTTTGTTTGTTTGTTTTAGAATCTGTGAAACATCACTTTCTGCTTTGTTTATTTCTTCCTCTTCCTGTTTCTCTAAAGGTCAAAGATCAGCCTGGGCAGCAAGGCCTTGTCACATGACTCGGTCTTTGTTTCGGACTCATCCGAGGCTAACGAGGCTTTGGGGGCATCTCAGGACAGCATTCATGGGAAAGTGAAATCACTACAGGTAATTCCACATTAAATCGCGGATGGCGTAGTGACCCTGACCTCTGACCTGCCTGCACAGATGGGCTAGAATAAAAGAGAATTTGACTGCAGGTTAATCAGGAATAATGAACAAATAATCACAATCTGTGTGTTTGGGAGAGAGAATGCCTATGACCCCATGCTGGTCTCAGCTGTCATGTGGTATTTATCAATGAAGCAGTTGACAGAGAGAGACAGAGCAGTACCAGCTGATCTGCTGTATATTTAGTCAGACAGGCAAAGCTGATGTGCATCACAAAGAGAGGGAGAAACTGAAGAATCTGTCAAAGCAAGAGGACGGACGGGGTGACGCAAAACAACAAACTAAAATGGGAAGACATGAGACCCAGACAGATGGACCGAAGCTATCTGCAATCAGTGACAATTGAACAACCTCTTAAGAGTGTTTGCTAAGAAGGAACTCTTTCTCCTGCAGCTAAAATACAGAGAAAGCTCGGGTCTGTTTGCACATGAGACAGCAATGGCATAGTGTGTACAAGAGCCAACAGACAGAAAGACACAGGCAGTAATAATCAGTACGTTAAGAATAAGAATTTCACAATTGCAAGTATGTAGATTATAGAAATAAGACTTGATTTGAATAAACTGAATTTACTGTGGAAAACAAACTGAAGACGATGTGATATTGTGTGTTTGATAAGCAGACTGAGGTTGTTCCAGAACATAATGCATAGTGCAACACTGTAAAGTGTGTATAACATGTGGCTTGTGTTGTGTTATGTTGGTGTTAGCTTGTAGATACTTCCAGCTAGATCATACCCTGGAGGTCATTAGTCCAAACCCCTCAAATGAAATCCCACACCTTAAAGAAATGTTTGACCTGCCACAAAATATGTGGAATATTTTTTTAAATAATTTTTTATATTCATTTTACTGTTAAATCATATTTCAAATCATGATCATAGATCATATCATAGATCAGCTCATAACACCAGACGCAATGGGATCTTGCACTGGTAGCTAACTAGATTTGACATGGAATGGCTTTGCTAGCATATCCTGCTAATGTTAGCTTGTTTTCTGCTGGTCATAAACATGCCATTATTTACAATCTTGAATCAGGTCATATTCATGTGCTTCTATCTCACAACAGAAGTATAAAGATATACGTCTATAACACAACATTTTGCACTGTAATACAAAAATTCAACTGAATTTCATGTACTGTAAGTTGAGCTTTCAACCACAGCTGCTAATGGTGAGATAAGCTACTGCTGTATTTTAGCTGGAGCCCCTCTCTGTTTCTAGATGTTTCACAGTTACTGTAACTACACTGAAATATTAACATTGACATCTGCAGCGGTCAAAGCCTTTCCGTCAAGGACTTAATGTGTGTCAGCGTCCAGACTGGCGAAAGAAAAGCTGTATTGTCCAGTGTTTGCTTTGTACCTGAGTAAATGAGTCCTTGAGTGTCTGTTACAGGGCAACACGTAACTGGTAGTTTGAGTTTCTGTGATACCTCCCACACACACACACACACACACACACACACACAAGGCCTAAAATAAACACTCTCTGTGTTGAGTGCCAGCTGCCTGTACTCACAAGTCATTTTCTGTTAATCATACTCTCCACGAGTGAGGATTTTCCAACTGTAACAGCAGTGAAACACAACAATACATACTCAAACACACCTTTGTTACCTTCTTCTAAAGCTGTAGAAACTGGCTGCCAGACTTGGCTCCTTTCCAAGTCTGAGTACCCAAACACACACAAAACCTGGAAAAAACACTTTCACTTCCTCCTGCAGTATCAAGTGTGGCCATGTCTCCAGGTTTTTGGTTCTTATTCATCTGTTATGATCCTGATCATTTGATTTCTGTTTGTTGTTCTGCAGCTTCAGCTGAAGCAGGCCATCAGACTGGGCTCTCCTCCATCCCTCATGTGTGTGAAGAGAACAGAAGATGCTGGAACCATGTCTGAGGATGACGGCCTGCCCTGCAGTCCACCTGAATACACGAGTCTTCACACAGTCATGGTGACACATATTTCTGAATGAGGTCCTGCTCTGCAGTCCACCTGAATGTTATGGGCTGCAGATGGCCTTGCTAACGCTTATTCTCTCCTCTCTCTTCATCTGCATCTCTCAGAATCAGGCTCAGAGGAACAGCTCGATCAGTCTGGAGGGAGTAGACAGCGATGACGACCAGGTAAACCAACTCTTGAAAGAGTGCTCCACCTCTTTAGATCAAAGACATTATCTTTTTTATTCCACACGTTCTTCAAAACCTAGCATCTACATTACCCACAAATGTAGCCTGAAGATGCTAGCCTCAAGCACAGATGAGGAACGGACTGCAAAGGCCTTTCTAACTCGAGTAGCTCCCTCTGGAGCCACAACATGCATTATACAATGTTTTCACATAGACAGTAGTACTGGACTCAAGAGCTGCCAACAGACTTTGTGGAGTTCCTCTTTAAAGCTTAATTAATAATTTTTTGTCACATGGGAACAGAGGAACTCTAAAACAAGCTGCTGACATATTGTCACCTTAAAAAGTTGTTCTGGTTAACATGTCAGCAAACAAATGTCCAGCATTTACAGAGCAGCATTAACATTCATTTGAAGTCGTATTTTGGACAGTGAGTAATCTAAGTCTAAAATTCGCTCTGTTTTGGTTGCCACCAAGTCCTGTGAGATATATTGGGCTTTTTCAGGAGTTATTAAACACCAGCTGGTCACTACCTTTGAGAGCTTGGTGCGAAATTACTGACAATGTCACTTTCACATTGCAATGCTAAATCGCCGCCCTCAGGAACCAGACTGAACCCACCGATGCATGGTGCTAATGTAAAACAAGAGTGAATCCCCTGCACTCGCCAAACAGACAGTCAAGTCATCTCCTGGTATGATTTGTGGTTTATGAAGGCCAGGAATGACCTTCAGGCTGTGTGGAGCTTTGTTATCTCTCCTTGTGACTACGATGGCAAAAACATCTCATGATCCAATCTAATCACTGAAACACCACTTGGTTGTAAACAAATGCCCCCTTCATGCAAATTGACCTCTTTCTCTATTTTTGGCGCTGTCCACACTTTCATCAGTCTCTTAATCCCCATTTTTTTCCTACTGCCTGTCTCCATCTATATCCTCTAATTGTCACTCTCCTGTCAGTGAGTGTTTGTGGTTCAGCCCATGTGACTTGAAACGTCCCATATTCCCCCCCGACGGCACTGTCCGTTAAAACAATTCACCGCAGTAAGTACTTTTCAGATGGACAGAAAGGACAGCTCGTGATAAGACAAATGTCCTAAAAACCTCAACTATCCATTTAGTCCCGCTGGCTATAATATGGGCTTAAAAGCACAGTCAGCAAAGTATGACAAATGAGCATTTAATGATAGTGCCGTTTTAGCAATTTCAGAAGGGTTTTGGCCAGTCGTTTCCCACTGAAGAGAACCACAAATGGCCAGCTACAAAGACATGCACACGAAAACCTGAAAATATCCCTCTTTAAAGCGCATTCCACACACAGGAATGTGGTCAAGGAAGGACTGTAGTGACTTATGAATTGCAGTCGCAGTGGCACTTTCTGGAGCTTTTCCATTCACTGAGAATTCATGACAGACTTCATGGAGACGCACAGTGTTTTTTTTTTTTAGATTTTATTCATTATTGTGCTGAAGGTTTTGAGCTGGACGTCTTGTCCATATCAGCCTAAAATCAGCGTGAGTGCTTGGGTCAGGGTCAGTCTGGCTGCAGGTTTACTGTAAATAGACAGAGCGCAGGCTTTGTCATTTGGCTTAATCCTTCAGTTTGTGGCTTTGATTGAAGTATTCCAGATGTAAGGAATCACTTTTCACTGTTAAAGCTGCACTAATTAATGTTTTTCCATTAACAGTGGATCAAATGGCATGCGTGTAAAATGAGAGACGTTGCTGGACGCGATGAACTGGGACACAGTTATAAACCGACCCGTCCCCTCAGCTCTATGAGCAGTTTAGTGTCTTTCAGCTCGTTTTGTTTTTTTCCAGCTCACAGCTTTGCTGTTGTTCTGCCAATGTGTGGGTCTGAGGATGGGCTGACAGACAGAAGCAGCAAC
This sequence comes from Chaetodon trifascialis, assembly GCF_039877785.1. Classification (NCBI taxonomy): domain Eukaryota; kingdom Metazoa; phylum Chordata; class Actinopteri; order Chaetodontiformes; family Chaetodontidae; genus Chaetodon; species Chaetodon trifascialis. The sequence goes on from NC_092060.1 coordinate 9,384,642, forward strand.
ATTATTTCAGCTTTTTTTTTTAAATTCTGCCTTGATTTGAATGATGTGCTGAAAGTTTCGAGAAAAAAAAAGTCTAAATGTACTTGAAGCAGATGTACCTGCGTGATTCTTGTTATTTTTGGGTTGTATCCACATGGTTGAGTGCACTTACTCTAAGACCTTTTGGATAGATACCAATTCATAAATTCAAACACCAAAGCATGCTGTATCTGAAGCACAGTAAATTTGTGTGTGATGCTTGAAGATAGACCTGTGTGTGTGTGTGTGTGTGTGTGTGTGTGTGTGTGTGTGTGTGTGTGTGTGTGGTGGGTGTGGTCACAACCATCCCTCAAGCTGCTTTTCAAACCTTAAATGGAAGTCTGCTGCTTGACCTCTTCTTCCTCTGTATGTCTCTGTACGTGTTCTGTTTTTCTGACCTTCTTTCTCTTTTCTCTGGCCATCATACTGTACGTGTTATTCCACTGACCCACTGTGTGTGTGTGTGTGTGTGTGTGTGTGTGTGTGTGTGTGTGTGTGTGTGTGTGTGTGTGTGTTCAGAGTGCATTCCGATGGTTTCTCTGGCAGTCAGCGTGTCTGCTTGTAGTTATAGCATTAAAATTCTGCCCCAGCCCAGCCTGCCTCTCTCTCACTCTCACTTACACACACACACACACACACACACACACACACACACACACACACACACACACACACACACACACACACAAACACACACACACAAACACACACACACACACACACACACAAACACACACACACACACACACACACACACACACACACACACACACACACACAGACCTCCATAAGCAACAAATCTAGATGTCAACAAAGCGGACCCAATCTGTCTTTTTATGAGTTTTGCTCACAATCATACGATAATGTGAGTCTTTAAGGGACGGTTCACCCAAATCATAAAAACACACCATATTTCTTGAGTGACCTCTAGTGGCATGCAACCATGCAAATAGTTTTGGTTTCATCTGCTGATGTTTGGAGATACCAAACTCTGAAACTTCTGCCAATACAATAGAGTCAATTTGAGCATTTTTGATAGATTAATCGCTGAGATGTGAGAGGAGAGAGAGAGGGGTACATCTGCAGTGATGACAGAGTAAGTGTTGGTCCTCCAGATAAGGAGAGCTAATATTTATACAGCTGGACTCCCTCCCTCTCTTTACTGGTCTAGCTCTATTTCCTCTGGCTTCTTTATCTGCTGCCTTCACCATTTAAGTGAAAATCCACCTTTTATCATAGTCAACATACTCTGTCTCCCCAGTGTTTGCCTCTTTAGTGTTTCAAAGCCAGGAACAAGACTCAGAGCGATGACTCAGATCTGTCTGACAGGCCTTGTGGATACAGTGGCATGTGGATACAATTTCCCCAGGACATGGGTGGACAAAGTCCAACTCTTGTGAACGGTGCTCCTCCTGAGGTGTCTCCAGATGACACCACAGATTTCAGTGTCCGCAGGGAGTTGTATTACCCGTATTGTAAAATCCCAGAGGGGTGTTCCCTCTGTTAAGAAGTTATTTGTGAAGCTTTTTAGTGAAACCTGTCTCTGCCTCCTTGTCCTCCCAGCTGTCCTGTGCGGCCTCCAGCAGAGCAGTGAGCCCCCTGGTGGTTCCAGGTGATTTCAGTCAGCCGGCCAGTCCTTTCGGCTGTCTGGATAACTCTGCTGCCAAACACAAGCTGGGCCTGAGATACAAAGCGTGCAACAAGAGGAAACCTGTCAGTGTAAGACATTCAGATGCACCCATCACACATGCTTTAAATAATCATTCACAGAGAGAGTGTTTAGAGAACATTTCAACTGATGTCAGCCAATCATGACATGAAATCTGTAAATAATGTCGTAGTGATGAGTGTCACACACAGAAGCAGTCTTCTGCTCAGTGGCTCCTCAGCAGGACAGACAATTGCTCATTAGTGGCTTTAACCTGCATCTGAAAGGAGGGTCTAACTGCACCACCAGGACCAGCAGAGTGGTCAATGAAAATGTCATCGTTAATCTCTTCTGTCCATGCAGAGACTGGAGCTGAAAGCAGAGAGACACTCCGCGGTGGAGGAGATCCTGAACACCTCCATAACAGAAGCTCTGGAGGAGAAAGAGCAACAGAAGACAACGGAAGGTCAGCATACTTTTTGTTTTACTGCTCGACTTATAGTTACTCATCTTCAGTTTAGAACTTTTACTTGTCTGCCACAACGGTTTGCAACCTAAACTTCAAAATGAATTTGCTCTAATTAAACTATGAGCTGAAATCAGGACATGACTGAAATTCAGATGCAAAAGTTTGCAATTTGGCCACACATTTCAAACGTCCTTTTGACATTTAATTTTCTGATTGTATAGCGATATGTTTAGGAGTTCACTTGATTATTATTCAAATATGAAAATGGAACTTTTTAATTTTACTTGCGTCACGCACAATGACACAAACTGACACACACACAAACTGATATTGAATTATTTCAATTTCACATTGGCAGCCATTGACGTCCATATGCTTGCTGCCACTGTATTATGTCCGGTTGCCCTCTGAGACCTTTGCTTCTGTCTGTGATCCAGTTGTAAGTGATGATGAGGTGAAACTAAAGATAAAGCGGGAAGAAGAAGAAGAAGAAGATGAGGAGGAGGAGGAGCCACAGCATTCTAGACTGTCTCTGTTGAAAGATAAGGAGGAGAGGGAGGAGCAAGAGGAGGAGATGGAAGCAGAACAGGATGTTTCTCACGGCCCGGACACTTCCTCTCCTCCTGAGCTGTGTGTCACAGAGGAGGAAGCCCCAGACGCCCAGCCCCCGCCCTCCTCCAAACCCAGCTCCAGAGCCTCCTCTCTGGACAGTCCCAGGTGATTACTCATCATTTCCTCCTTATTTTTTCCTCCTGCTTGTTTTTGTTTTCTTCTTCAATCAATCTGACCCCTTGATGTCCTCTTCTAGAGAGACGCCGGAGCCCCCTGCTGGACAGAGAGAGTACTTGCTGGACCCATCAGGCGTTGCCTGTGGAACAGAGGAGAGCAGATCTGAAAGTGACTTGGCGCCGAGAGGAGACGAAGGTGGAGTTCAGGAAAACAGGGAGGAGGAGGGCTCCTTCTTACAGGAGGTGCTGAGCTCCTTGAAGACTCCCCTCACATCTTGCTCGTTGGGCATGGAGACTGAGGATGTTGTCACAGGGACAGAAGAGGAGGTGAAGGTAAAGGAAAGAGAAGATGTGGAGGTAGAAGAAGGAGAAGAGGTGAAGGAAGAGGAGGCAGAGGTGGAGCAGCCTGCCAGTTATCAGGCTGCTCCAGCGCACTCCCTCCTGTCAGATCAGACCACCCAGGAAGAGGACGAGGTGGCTGCTCTGATTACTCCTTCTTGTCAAGATGTTGAAGAAGAGGAGAAGGTTGAAGATGAAGAAGAAGAAGCTGCAGAGGAGGAAGAAGAAGAAGAGCTAGTGGTGGAACGATTCAGTCAACATGGTGTATGTATCTTTTGATTCTTTTGTAATATCGTGTTTCCTTCTTGAGGCTCAAGTGAAAAAGTTAAATGTCTCTTTTCTCACTTTTCTCTCTTCTTTGTCTTTCAGCCGAAGGAGGGAGGAGAGGAAGAGGAGGAAGAGGGAGTCAAACCAGAGGAACAAAATGATTTGCTTTTAGGAAGCACTGCCAATCAGGCAGAGGAAGAGGGAGTGGGAGAAGAAGAGAGTGAGGGAGAGGAGGAGGCAATAGAGCTGGAGAAGGAGCTAGAGGTAGAAGAGGAGGGATGGGAGAAGAGGGAAGAGGATGATGAAGAAGTGGAGGTGGAGGAAGAAAAGGAGAGAATAGAGGAGGCAGAGGAAGCGACAGAGGAAGAGAGGGATGATGCAGAAGAGATGACAGAGGAGCTTCCTGCTGCTGCAGGTGAAGAGCTTAAGATCACCATGGCACTGCAGGAGGCGGATGAGGGTGTAGATGTTGTGGTTGGAGACGACACGGTGTACACCCCACAACACACGAGGGATGTCCCCACAGGTGTTCAGGTGGTGCATGAGAGTCAAGCCGGTTCCGCTCAAAGCTTAGGAGAGGAGAGGGAAGATGGAGAAGAGAGAGTGGAGGAAGGCGTCGAGAGCAACCACACGGAGCTCAAATCAGACCAAGAGGAAGATGAAGCCAAGCAATTTGATGCAGATCAAACTGAAGAAGATGTGGAGCAGCAAGATGTAGAAATATCCCATTTGGACATGGAGCAAGTGGGACAAGATGAAGCCACAGAACCAGTTCATGCTTCTTCCGAGCCTTCCTCTTTGTCTCGTCCAGAGTCCCATTGTGAGACTCAGCCACAAGAAACCGGAACCATCACTCCCAGTAAGACCAGCACTACCACTGTCCACATAAATCAACTCTCTCCAAGCTCAGAGAAAGTCACATCTGTCTTTGAACAGTCCCCAAATGCTGCATATCCCAAAGAAAGTGAGACGCCTTCTCATGTGGTTGCAGTCACAGAAGACGAGCCAGCTGACACTGTGGAAACAGCAGAAGAAGAAAAACGTCCAGCCCAGGAAGAAGAAGCGACACCCCCTGCCCCTGTGGAGGAAACGGTCAACCAGCCTCCAGATCAGAGCAAAGCCCGCTTCACTATTGCGCCCGCCTGGCAGAGATCACTGTCTGTAGAAGACGTCAAACACAGTCTGACTCCACCCTCTTCGTCGTCAGAACCTGGAGTTGAGGAAGTGGAGGCTACGACTAAGAAGGACCTCGAAGTGAAAGCAGAGCCAGTGAGTTCGGCTAAGGTCGAAGTGGTGTTGAGTCCTGGTAGAGCGAGGAATGCAGGAACCAACGCAGCGTCTCCTCCACCCCCCATTAAACCTCAGATCTCAGCTGGTGCAAGCTCAGAAGGTAAGGTCACGTTTTCTGTTGTCTTTGCACTGCGAGCAGTGAAAGTAGTCTGGTCTAAGTAACATGAGGTCAGCTTGCTGGTGGAGTTAAAATAAAGTGAAACCACAGACCAGCTTTTCCACCCTCCCACCTACAGAAAACTCTGTCATTGTGGAGGGAAACCCCGACAATCCATTTGGAGTTCGGCTGAGGAAGACGTCAGTTCTGCACCGCTTTAGCTCGGAGGAGGAGAACACAGAGGTGATCCGCCAGACTTTATTATGACTGTGTGTTGTTTAGGGTATGAAGTGGCCAAGAAGATCAGTTAATGCAGGCTTATGGGACTTTTTTAAATTCAATTTTGTGTTTATTATCTGATATGATCTTTTATTCAGCCTCCCGTTGAGCCACCAACTCAACCAACGAGCTGTAAAGTCGACTCACCGCAGCCAATCAGTGTAAAGCCCTCCATAAATCAGCCAGTCAGCAACAAGCCTGCCCTGCCTAAGAAGCCAGATGTACATGGAGACAGTGCAGGGAAAAACAAGCGCATCTCAGGTGTGTATACACACAAACACACAGCATTTTTCCACAACCTGATCTTACACAAAGTGCACAAGGCTTGTAGCTTTCTTCTACAGAAGGTGCTCACATGAAATTGTCCAAAACTTGGACTAAGTTGAAGTTGGAAAAGAGTAAATGGTCCCTGATTTAGCCTGTGGTGTAACAGTGTCTCTGCTGTGTTATTGATTCAGACCCAGCTGCAGCAGCTCGTGGTGTTTCTGGTGGATCTCATTCTCCCAGCTGGATCTCTGTGGCCAAACAGAAACAGAAGATCTATAAAGAAAACTCACTGGAGGAGATAACTGTCAAGAAGGTAATCCGTGCATGCGTGCGTGCGTGCGTGCGTGCGTGCGTGCGTGCGTGCGTGAGAGAGAGAGGGAATTGCACATGTTTAGGTTTGGTTCTCCAACGGTCTAAATGTCACATGGGTCAGATGTACACTTGGATGAGATGATTGCATGCCTTGTTTTGGTATTTTCTCCCTTCCTTCCATGTGTTTATACTGCATCACCACACATTTCCAGCCACATAAATCTATGCAACTGACTGTGCTGCTCTCTGTCATCAGGAGGAACAAGAGAGGAAGAGTTCGCTGCCAATGTATGTCAGCTCTGCTGTCAGCAGGGAGCAAAGCAACAAAACAGCTGAATCCACCAGCAAAGGTCAGAACAAACAAACACACACACATACACACACACACACACGGTCGTTTGAAACTGCAGAAGATATTTTCATGCCAAAATTCATTTAAAAATAGACGCATCAGCTGCAGCGTGGAGGCTTTTCAACAGGGTTTATTTTGCTTAGTCTAACTGAAGTGTGACTTTAAACGTGTGCATTCTACTGAACGTGCCAGTAAGGTAAGGTGTGAGTTCACTAAACGCCACTTTACTACTTGTTCTGCACCTCCACTTGTTGCACGCAAATAAAGCTTTTGACTGATGCAACGCCGCCCTCATCTGGACAAACTCTGCTACTGACCCATCAAAATTCAGCTCCCCTCACATTAATCCTGTATGCTCTCAGAAGGATTTGATGTTTAAATTGATTGCACATGACAACTGACTCACACAGACATGACTGATCAAGGCAGCAACTTATCAGAAAAACAACTGTAAGGTTTTGTGAAGGAAGGTGAAAAAGGTAATTGGACAAAAATACAAATTACATATCTCAGAACAGGAAAACAGTGCTGGTCTAGAATAGACTATAAAGAGGTAAACAAAACACCTGCTCTGTTTTACCTAATGTGACTGTTCTTCTCTCTGGTTTGTAATTTCTGTGATTCTTCTTCTTTGCCTCTTTTGTTCACCTATAACTCAAAAGTCGATGCTGCTAATACCAGTCATCGAGTGTCATATGCATACATTTATGCAGGCTTCTGCAAATGTCACATTTTCAAAAATCCGTGTGTTTATTCCGGTATTCCAGAAAAATGCATTACTTCAGGTTCGATAGGCTCCTCCTCCTGCAGTTTTTAAGGTCCAGTGTGTAGGATTTAGTGACATCTAGTGGTGGGGTTGCAGATTGCAACCGACTAAATACCCCCTCACCTCACTTCTCCCTTTCCAAGTGTGTAGGAGAACCTAGAGTGTCCGAGAAACTCTTGAAAAACACAAAAGGCGCTCTGTAGTCTCAGTGTTGGTTTATCTGTTCTGGGCTGGGCTTCAGGTGATTATAAACTTATGAAAACATACTTATGAATACTATGTTATATTCAGTTTCTTCCATAATCTGCCAATAGACCCTTCTAAATCTGGTCCTTTAATGCTAAAGTGATTGATATGTCAAATCCTATATAATTCTGTGCAGATGTGACCATATTTCCAACTGATGACATTATACTCTTAACTTTTAAAAACAATCCCTGAGACATCCATTGTATTCATATCTCAACCATCGTGTATATATAGAACAGACTAATGTATTATTATGAGTTATATAATGCTTTAAAGTCTATGGGGTCCATTCAGTCCTCCTGTTTATATAACTCATTACCTGCTCGCAGTATAAATTAGTTATATAACGTAATGTATAAAAGCTTTATGCAGCTGTGTTTTAAAGCCTCCATTCAATCCCATTGCAAGTACATTAAAGTCAACATTGTCTTATAATCACTCATCTTATAATCAATGTCTTATGTCACACGCGTTCCCACCAGACAATGCTTCTGTACTTATGTGTGTTTTTTCTGCTTCCAGTGAGTCCACTGGAGAACAGTAAGCCTGGAGTGTCTGTAGAAAAGGAGGCCAGGAGGGCTGTCTCTCCTCCAGCTCCGGTGCCACCTCAACCTCCTAAACCTCAGTCGCTCCCCTGCCCTGTCCCTCCAAAACCCCATGTTCCTCCTGCCACTGCGAAACACCCGCCCCCTCCTACCCCCCTCCAGAGGTCCTTATCACCCCCTACTCCAGTTCCTGTTGCCCAGAAATCTCCCTCTTGCACAAGCCCACCATCCAAGACACCCCCGCCCCAGAGCACAACAGTTACCTCCCCTCCCTTTTCATCGAGAACCGCCCCGGAAAAGGCTGGTTCAAGAGCTGCAGGGCTTTCCAGCCAGACCCCGTCCTCCCAGCGAGGCCTGCCCTCCCCAACGCTGCCCCAGGACGAGCCGCCCTGGATGGCTTTGGCCAAGAAGAAGGCCAAAGCCTGGAGTGAGATGCCCCAGATTGTCCAGTGACAGACACACGTTAGAGGAAGGTCTAGAACACGGGTCTAAGCTGAGAGTCTGGAGGGACCAGAATGCATTTGCACACAAAGAATTGCTGTTTTCTGTCGTTTTCTTACTTTCCTGGTTTCTATCCTGGCTTAAGGCTTCGGATTGGTACAAACCCTCCAATGAGCCTTAAGACGGGCTCAGTTTAACCCTTCCATACGATGTATTGTTGTACATTCATGTTTTCTAAAGGACAGGGTAGGACTCCAAAAGTTAACACGTCTTACTTGAAGTGGATCCACATGTTTCAGTCTTAGTGTGTTAAAAGGTGCCTGAATGAGAGAAAATACCTGCGGTTTCACAGCAGTAAATATTCATTTTTATCTACAGCAATTAATTGATTCCATTTTGTCATCACTTAATATTTCGGGGAGGGGACGACGGAAACGTTATTTTACATTTAAGAGGATACTGATGGTGATAAGAAGACAAAGGAAATCTTTGTGTTCCTGTTACTCATGTGTGTTTATTTTAAAGCAGTGATACACGCTCACATTTTGAGGAGTGTGGAAAATGTTGTGACCAGAGTAAAACAGGATAACATCCAAGTTCAGCTGGAGAAAGAGTGCAGCTGGGGTCGGAGTTGCTGATCCACGGCTCCTCACGCTGATGTGTGTGTGTGTCAGCTTCTTTAGACAAATATGTTTCTTGTAACATAATCCACAGACATAAAACTTAATGATGTTTGTTGTGTTAGCGAGTGCTGAGTGTGTCCAATATGTTCCAGGATGTCAATGTAAATTAAATTTTTAATTTTCTCTTTTGATATTTTGAATGCATAAATACAGATTGTCTGTCAGCGTCCAACACAAACCCCTTATCTCCAAGACGTCATCTGTTCAGGTGTCATCACATTGGCTTTCATGTGTTTTTAATACTTCTCAGTGCATCATTGTGGGCTATGAGACATTTTCCATTGTGAACGAAACAGAAATTGATTAACCAATAATTAGCCACTTGGAGACCAGTTTGCTGCAGGATGCAAGGCGTCGCTACAGGAAATCCATTTTGACGACTGAAGGTTTCCTCTGTATCAATTAAATCTATCTATCTCACAGTAACTATGTATGTTTTATGCATTTTGTTTTATTTCGTATTGCCTTTTGAGAATTTATCTTGTACATAAAATGTGCAGTAAAGAACAAATTAAACCATTTTTTCCTGCGTTTTTTTCTTCTTATCTGTATGTATGAATGTATGTCGAAATGCCTTGAATGCATGATAAATCAGTGTAGAACACTCAGCATGCAAGTCTTGTATGTCTCCGAGTGAAACATTTTACATTTTGTAACACAAAGCTTGATTTTTTTATATGCTGCAAGAATATAGTTGATGGTGATAATATCAGTGTTATCTGCTCATTCTTTCCTTGCATAGATGCTGCTCTCTGACAGCAGGGTCACAGCTACCACTGAACACACTGAGGTCAACTCCTCCGTGTTTTTTCTTTCTAAGAATTTAAGACCTCTAGCAAGCTCAGGAGGGTTATTATTCTACAGTGAAAACCCAACACTGGTGGATATTTTATAGGCTGTTTCCATTACGATCAATATAGTTAAATTTCACTGCTTTTAATAAATAAAGGATTTATTCATTTCCCCAACCAGAATTTCATTCCTGGAAGTCTAATGAGACCTTGGACACAACGTGCATTCAAAGTTAACTGAAAAAAAAATCCAAATTAATAAAAAATGTAAGCTACAGAGCAACTAACTACATGTTTAAAACATGATGCAGTACTGGAGTGTCTTGAAAACCTACTGTACAGTCTTTGCATGTGGGTACACGTGCACATCTGTGTCATGTGTATGTGACTTTGTCTCGTGTGTCACAATTTGATCCAGATGTGTGTGCGTGCGTGTGTGTGCAACAGGAGCAATGTTTGCATGTGTGTGATTGACAGTCTGTGCGAGTTGTGGCTTCAACTCCCCGCATGTCTTTTCTGGGTGAGTTAGGTAACGCCGACGATGCCCTACTTCTGATACACACACTATCACACACACACACTTGGCTCCGAACTGGACCAGGCAAGATGTACGATGTGTGTGTGTACGTGCCAAGTATCCATAGCGATGACTGCTGGGTGCTGACCTTCTCATTTACAGGTTATATAACCAACAAATTTGGCAGGAATCAGAAGCAGAGAGGTGAGTAGACAAGGAGGAGAGGTGAGAGTATTAATGTCCACTCAGATCTGGAAGAGAAACTGTTGAAGGCAGACTTTATATGACACTAGGAGGAAGCCCCCAGATAGGCGTAGTTCTCCCACACAGTCAAACCTCTATGAGACACTTTGGTGAAGCTCAGTGGTTAGTTTTTCTATCATTGGGAAACAACAGTAGAACAATTCATGTTGCTCACTTCATGTGGTATGAAAACTCCACAAAACTTGTAAATACTGTGGTAAAAGGTGGCAAAATATGTAAACCTGCATTCTGGCCACTTGGGGCATTGGAATCCCGCTGAGGCCTGAGCACAACTCTGGCATCCCCATGTAAGGCTAACTAACATTATTACACATTCAGCAGATACAGGCCGGCATTGACGTACATGTGGAGTCATGCTGGCGACCTCTTCTGCTTGCCTGGCTCTGTTTTGGCTCTTTCGCCATTTGCCCCTATTGGCAGCATTGTCTGCCCGCTGTTTGGAGCTGACAGTGGGATTTTCAGACCACTTTCACTTAAAGATGCAGATGAGAAGAGCAAGAGTGAACCAAAACAATGAGCTGAAAGATGCTAAAATGCTCTGCAGCTTACTGTAAAGCTGAAGGGTGATACAGAGTCAGGTAATTATTCTGTGTGGAGTACTGAGCTCTCGTCATGTGATCCATTGTTCCAAACTACTGATTCATGCAGCTTTAAGAACCTGATACAAACAGCATGTACAGCAAAGTATAACTACTGTCTATTTGCAGTTTGAAGTGGACATTTAAAGCTACGAGGCGGCTTCATTTGCTGTCAGATGGGCTGCTAAAGCTTCACAATGCTTGTTTTTTTTTTTTAGTTTTGGAAACGAGACAACACAACATCTCTCTGGCAGCAGAGGACGAGCTGGGATTCCACAGGAAGTACGGCGGCAGACTAGGCACACACTCTGCATGCTTGGGGTTTTGGTCAGAATGGCCCAACCTCAATGACCTCTGTGAACGAACTGGACTGACCCTGGACTGGGTGAGGACGGATTCTCAAACTGTCATTGTTTCCAGTGACGCTACAGCTGACCATTTGATCACCACTGTGACAATGAACTGCAATTAACACGACGACGACAACCCTGGCTGGTTTAAACTCGCAAGCCTGTGCAGTCGACGAGGGCATTATCACATTTACAGATGGAGGCAGATTACATGTCCTCCTCACCAGATCCAATCTTCCTCTTTCCTGTTGCCTTTCCTTCTCATTTCATCGCACACAAAACTGTAGCACTGTTTCCCCTCACGTATTCTGAATGGCTGCTGTTTGTACAAACTGCTTTACTGTATATATCAAGACATGATAGGACTGTTGACACATTAGTTATGGTAATACACTTCTTAATCTATGACAAGGTAAAAACACTGCTTTTGCTTTTTTTTTTTTTTTTTTTAAGGCTGATGAGTCAACCCCCAAGCTGTGATTGGACACTTTGTTGATTTGATTGAGTTATATGAAATTCACCCCTGTGCAGTTGTCATGAACGGGAAATTAGCTATAGAGACCAAAAATGTTTTTTCTACCAGTCTGTAAACATGTTTATTTCTGCTGTAAAGTGAGCCATTTTAATATGGAGGTCTATGGGAATTGACTCACTTTTGGAGCCAGTCTCAAGTAGCCAGTTGAGGAACTGCAGATTTTGGCACTCCAGCATTGGCTTCATGTTTCAGCTGCAGAGGTTGGCGCTTGGCTAGAGGAAACCAATAGTTCCAAACAATTTCAGCACTGAACCGTGTTCATTTGTCATTGTATTCCCTCTCCTTTGCACTGAAAACAGTGTCTTAGGCCAACTGCTTGTGCATGACCACACAAGTGAAGTCATATTACCTTTTTTAATAACTTTTTTAATAACTTTGTTTCCTCTGGGGTCTGTGACATGGTCTACTTCTGGCAGTGGAATACCCTCACCAAAAATTCAAGTAACTGTCGCTGTGGCGTGGAGTCTGAATGTTTTTACTCTCATTGTATGGATAAGCTGCTGACTCTGATGCGGTCAAGGTCAGATGTCAAGATCACCTTTACTACATACTGTCACGGTGGGAGAATGTAACAGCTAGTTTGAACACCTGTATTTGTATTGCCTGGCCTGCTTTCTTTCCCTATTGGAGGCCAAATGAAATTCTTTGAAGACTGTCCATTCAAGGAAAAACTCATGCACCCTCTCCCTGGATATATTTTATGATAAAATATTTTGTTGAATGCAATTGCTGCCTTGTTTATTTTGCACTATTGCTAAACACTGGCCTGATTTGAGCAGTTGTTGGCATTCATTGATATTCACTTCACTACATGTTAATGCGAGTGTCTTAACATTAGGATGTGAGTAATTATGTCCACAGGCATAAATCAGTGGTGGAAGAAGTGCTGGGAGCATTTGCTTCAATAAAAGTAACAGCACCACTGTGTAGAAATACTCCATAACAAGTTAAAGTCCTGCGATCAAGATTCTACTTAAAAGTACAAAAGATTAGCTTTAGTAAATGTACCCATTATGCAGAATGGTCCATTTCAGAATAATTTATATTATATTACTGAATTCTGGTTATTGATGTATTAATAAATGAATTAATTACTGCTGCTGCTGTCTGTCCCATTTGAAAGCCTTCACACAGGTTGACAATGCAGATTTGTTTGGAACTATTGAGAGCTACATGAACCATGTGGTGGAGAGATCAAGAGCGTCACAACTCTCTTATTCAACAGCTCTGGCTTGGATGTGCTTTCTTTTTTGAAAACGAAAAAGTTTGACTGCATGTCATAAAAACTAATGACTCGTGTCTATTTCTTGGTCTATGCTGTCCTCTGCTGACACCTCTTCCCTTTGATGTGCTGAGATCTTAATGACATTGGAAATTCAGTTCAATCATTTCATCATGACACACTAAATACACGCAAAAAAAGAGAAAGGAATATGTGTTACTGTAGATATATTTCACTTTTTTCCATAGAAAATAACCTTAAGCATGAAACCCGGTTCTCTTGGTTCCTTGCAGACAAACCCTAATGTGATTTGTGCATCAAATCATTGAGTATAATGCGTACTGATATTTCACTTTTTAAGAAAAAATTGTTTATACCCTTGAGGTCAAAGCTAATTTCAAACTGAAGCTAGTTATTGGGTGACAAGCCTTCAGTCACTCACAAACATGGATAATAATTCTCATCTTCTGAGCTAATTGCTAGCACCAGCATGCTAACATGCTCACAATGACAATGCTCTCATGTTGGTGTTTGGTCTCTATCTCAGTTTAATGTGTTAGTATGCTAACATTTGCTTATTAACACAAACACAAAGCACAGCTGAGGTTCATATGTTTTGCACCTACTTTTTTCCAAAGTATTGGATACATCCATCCATTCCATTTCCTATACCACCTATCCCTTTCGGGGTTGGGGGGGGCTGGAGCCTATCCCAGCTGTCAACGGTCAAGAGGCGGGGTACACCCTGGACCGGTCGCCAGTCGATCGCAGTGCAACACACAAGACATTCACATTCACCATTCACACTCACACCTAGGGGCAATTTTGGAGTCACCAATTAACCTAATGAGCATGTTTTTGGTCTGTGGGAGGAAGCTGGAGGACCCGGAGAGAACCCACGCATGAACAGGAAGAACATGCAAACTTCACACAGAAAGGCCCTGCCCGGGGATCGAACCAGCGACCTTCTTGCTGTGAGGCACGCGCACTACCTGCTGCTCCACTGTGCAGCCCCAAAGTATTGGATACATTGAAAATCTAAGCTGGCGGTGGTTTTTAGCTGATCCCAAAAGCAGAATGACAGACAGGCAGGGGTTGATGCAAAAACCAGTTTATTGCAGAATTTAGAGTCAGTTTGTGCAATCCTGGAGAGCTGAGCTGAGCTGAGCCGAGCTGAGCCGAGCTGGCAGAGCAGCAGGGCAGATGATGACAGACCGGACAGACGAGGCAGAGAGCATTGGCTGAGTTACAGCAGGTCATCCAGGTGGTGAGAGGCTCAGCGTTTCCTATGACAGGCATAAAACACAGGTTTAAATTCAGGTGAGCTCAACATGGAGTGAAACTTGACCAAAAAGCAAAAAAAAGGAGCTGAGACAAAGCACCACAAGGGACAATCAGGTGAAAACTGGAGTGAAGAACCAGGGTTTATATATTGTGTGGTTTGATAAGTGATGAGTCTCAGGTGTGCAGGTGGGCCACAGCCAGCTCAGCTCAGACACAAAGACACAGAGAGAGAGAACAGAACGAAACACAAGGGAGGGGACACAAAGGAGACAGGGGGAGCTGGCAGGAAGAGACCGCCAATCCTGACAGCTAATACGATAAGGATCACCAGAGTTGTTACAGCTCACTGTCAGGGGAACATGAATGCTCCTAACTTCATTTCATGGCAATCCACCAAATAATTGTCAAGTCATTTCACCCTAAACCACAAATCTAATCTGGCTGGTCATGCTGGATTAAGTGAGTGGAGCATTGAAGTCAATGGGATTCATCCTCTGGGGAAAATGAATGACTCTACCAAATTTCATGGCATTCATCCAGATGTTGTTGAGATATTTCAGTGTGAGTGTGGGCCCTCAATTCGACCTCCCTCAAGCCACGCTGCTAGTGTGGCTAATATGAGCATTCTTGCTGAATGTTATTATGAGGTCACATTTTAAGTGACATTATCAGTATTAAAAGAATAACCTGCTCTTCACTGTGATGCTGAGCACATCATGGGAATTTCAGTGAAAGTCTCAATTTATTTTGGTTTGTCATCGAGTGATTATTCAGCAATGCGTCAGTCTATGAAGACCGACCAGGGCGCTTGAATGTCTCTAGTCCATGTTGAGTGCTGATTTGCATAAACTGGATAGATCCTAGACACCGAGCAGCGGTTTCTGTGTCGGGCGTTTACAGAATTCAACATGCTGGTCTCATTAAAGCTTTTATAGCTCTATATTTAGAGGCATTGGGATTGACATAAGTAGGCCTTCAAACCTCTAAGAGTCCTTATTTAACTGTAGCGAGCTAGACTTGTTAATCTGCAGCATTATCATACTGAGAGCAACAAATACAGAGTGAGCCAGGAAGGGAAGGAGACCCTGCACTTTCCAAGACATATCATTACATCTGCCCTCCATCGCTCTTCCTCTCATACTTTTGGTCTCCTTTTCTCTGTCTTTGTAAGTTTCGCGCTCTGCCTGTATGACCTACATTTGCATTGCTTGCATAAACCGTCTTCCTGCCTGTCCAGCTTCCCTTCTGTCTCTGTATATGTCGGCCATTCAGCTGCACATTAACATAGCGGTCTGCGCATTTTTTCAGTGAGAGTGCAGCTCAGACATATTGGAGACATATGTGCTGTGTGTGTAAAGACAAGCTGTCACTGTGCCCGGTGTCCCAAAATCCAAAAGCTTAAACAGTCCTCTCCACCCCCTCCTACCACCACACACACACACACACACACACACACACACACACACACACACACACACACACACACACACACACACACACACACACACACGTAAGATTTCTTTCACACATTCTTGTTGTCTCTCTGTGTCAGTTTTATTCTCTTCAACAGTCTCTTCTTGGCTTCTCACACTTGTTTATTCTGCCTTACTTATCCCACATGCACACACACACACACTAACACGCACACGTATACAGAAAGAGAGGTTCAATGAGCAGCGAGAGCACTCAGGCAAAGCGGGATGAAATTAAGTTTCCAACCTTAAAGCTCCTTCAGAGGAAATTACAGTAAAGAATATTGAATGTTAACAAGGTTAAAACAGTTAGCTGAGAAGATCTTTTGGCAGTAGCTCAAATATTCATTGTTCAAACATGAGACTGGGGTCTATCTTTGCAGTAAGAAGGTTTTTTGAGACAAAACCTTGCTGAAAATGCTGCCTATACCTCCCACACCTAACACTTTATAGACTGTTGTGCTTTGAAAGGATTGAGATTACATCGGAGGGTTTGATTCATCTTATGAATTATTGAACACAAACCCAGTGATGTAACCAGTAATCTGACCCCTTGCTTTTTAAGAAACTCAGTCAGCCCTGAAGAACACAAACAAAGGAGACGTCAGACACTCGTCCAGTCCGGTGTGCTCAGAATCCCACGCAGGATTGAGAACACTAACCTTTTGGTTTATTCACAAGTTGCAGCTTCAGACTGTACTTTTGCAAACTAAATGCATACTAAAGTTTTACTATCAAAAACAGAAACATGTACAGAAAATATCAGAGATGTTGAGACAGACATACATTCATCTTGTGCGAATTCACCCAGACACATTTAGAGGCCATGGGGTTCTCCAGGAGAAAAACAACCTTTGACAGAAGCAGGCGATGTAGTCACTGAAGTCAGTGCAAATATTTGAAAATATGAGGAGCAAAGATTTCATAATTAGCAAAGCAAGAGGTGGTGTTATGTGGTATTCTGTCAGTTGCAGTAACTCCAGACCAGTGCTGTATATCGTTTGTGTTTTCGTCACTGAAACACATAAGAGGTCAGACGCTTAGTTTCCAAGAAGCTGTTCAATTTGCCAGATAAGATAAATCAAGTGCTCCTTCAGATAGTTCAAATATTTGATATCAGCATCAAATACATTACACAGAAACTTTAAACCGACACCTTCGCAGTTTTAGTTGACATAGTGACATAATCTCTTTTAAGTGTGAAGACGGTGCGTTTTAACATGGGCACAAACTTAGAAAAAAAAAAGACATTTTGGACCACAGATGATACACACGATTTGTTGCAGACTTTCAAATGACACTTTCAACACAGATTCAACGACGACAGGAAAACTACACAGTTAGGAAGCATATGTTTCCCTCTCTTTTTGTGGAAGTGCTCTAGGAGGATGGCAGAGGTAGTTACACTTCTTCAAAAGGTCAATGATTGAAAGGTCAAGATATCAGTGGGCAGTAAGCCACCATCCTAGTGTTTTTGCATAGCTTGATAACAACAGATCAATAAGACCTAACTCCTCCTTCATCTGCAATGTTGTTACTTCGCTGCAGTCACTGAACCAACCGGAGGCGTTGAAATCACAAGCCATTTGTGGGCAACTCTGTTAACCCAACGCTAAAGAGCAGAGAGGAGAGTCAGTGCCAGTTTGTGACATGATCAAAGTTATCATGGGTTTGGAGTGCTACAAAATGTCAAAATGATACCATCCGGCTGCAGCTGCAGCTCGAACCCATCCTGAACTTTAACAGCTCATTGCTTGACAAATGCCACTCTGTTCATGTCCCAACCGGGTCATAGCTTATAACCTGTGCTGATTCCTACTCAACACCTTATCTTCTGATAAGGTCCTCTCAAGCATATGGAATCTGATCAGTGACACACATATCCATGTCTTTAAAACGATGGATGGTGGAGTTGCTGTTATTAATGTAAGTGGAGCAGCATTGCAGGGGATACGGCTCAGTTTGCTAGTGTGGGGAAAAGACCATTCAATCCCATAATGTCTTTAAGAACCTGGGCTAAGGTGGAGGTGTTGGTGCAGTTAAACCATTAGCAAATGAACTCTCCAAATTGTAA
This sequence comes from Chaetodon trifascialis, assembly GCF_039877785.1. Classification (NCBI taxonomy): domain Eukaryota; kingdom Metazoa; phylum Chordata; class Actinopteri; order Chaetodontiformes; family Chaetodontidae; genus Chaetodon; species Chaetodon trifascialis. Next base: position 9,402,479 of record NC_092060.1, read on the forward strand.
TCTGGTTCCAAGAGATCCTACACATCCTGTGAGTCTAATTAAAGCATCGTTTGACATTATGGGAAACTGGCTGATTGGACAGCAGAGTGTTAATCTTCTCTTCTGACACTCAGCAAGAAGACAAATTAACAACTTATTTCCCAGAATGTCAAACTATCCCTTTAAAATCAAACAGTCCCTAGCAGGAGGGATTATTGATATTTTTGAACTTTTAGTTGAAATGGTGCATTGGAAGAACATCACATGCTGTCAGCTTGAATAAATGAGGTCAATTCAATGTGATGAGTATTCGTTCAGTGGTCTGGGCAGGATCTGGTTCAAAGAAATGGGATTCTCTTTAGATGTTACATCAGGACCCCCAGGTTGTCACACGAATCACTCCCATCATAACCACTGCAGTTTATGTATCAAAGTGAAAATGGAAGAAGTCCAACTTAAGGCACTAGAGCTGCTGTCACAGATGAACAATAATTCACAGGGCTCCGTTTTAAGCCAAAATCCATTTTGTTGTCACTCTGCTGTCGACGCTCACAAACAAGAAATGAAAAAACTCTGGCTCCTCATGTGACATCTACACGCAGACATCACGAGGCTTCATCGAGGGACTTTCTGGTTTGCTTGGAGCTCTTAATCATGTTCACTTGTAAGAAATAAAAAAAGCATACAGTTTCATCTGAGGTGGATTTTCCCTTTGTGCCTCTGAATCTGAACTATCTATGTGATATGCTTTTACACTGGAGCTGTGACTCTATTTGACTGATGGCTTTTCCTTTTCCTGTCCAGTTTGAGCTGACTTTTTTGAGCTGAGTTTTTGAGTGGTGCAATATCACCAGAGCAGTTATTTTTGTTTTGTCTGTACTTGCTCATTAGTCCAAATGTCTCTTTAGACAAACATCTTCCAATAGAATCTAACAATTGTGGTGAAAAACTCCAATAATTCATCAATAAAATATCATTCTGGGGAATTCAAAGACTGTGGTCTTAGACTTCATCAGTTTCTTCATCATAAAGCATCACATGGCTTTGGCCCTTTCAATACAAAATACATGTGGATGATTTGAAATGACACTTCCTGTACTATTACACATGAAAGAAAGAGAGACAAACACACCAGTAAGTGAAGAAAATTATAAAATACAAAGAACCCGATTGACATAGAAACATGTAAAATCAAACACGTGTATATAAAATAAAAGATTCTGAAGGCAAAGCTCAACAATCTCTTGTATTTTCCAGAGGTGAGCTTTTGCCGTGTAAAAACAGTCATGTCACAGACATCAGCAAGGCCTCTAGAGTTTTCGAGCGACATTTTTTTCTCAAAAATACGCTTGTGGGTCTTCTCAGGAAGCATTTCTCTTGTTTTATTCTCATTTATACTTGTTTCCTTTGAGTGAAAATCATGTTTGATGAATGGACCTATGTCCATAAATGGGGGAAAATGAACCTGGTATGTACCATGTACGTAAAATGATTCCACACCATGTTATTCAGTGGATAGAAGGCACTGGCCTTTACTCATAGCATACATCAATCTAACTCATATGAATGGAGATCTTTTGCAGTAGTGTTTGCCTGCTAGGAGATGCAAATAGGCTTACATTTAAGAGACTGTTTACCAATGAATCCACCAGAATATTTCACTTCATTCTGTGGTAATTCAAATACTTCAGTATCCTGACTGTAGCAACAGTGGACGTGCAAATCCAGAGGCCTGTTTCTTTCCCTTAACTAAAGTGGAAGTGCAAAATAAGTCAGAATAAATACTGAATAAATACACCGAGGACATAACAGTATCAGAAATCCAGATGTTGCTTTCCGAATCTCTTTATGACTGATCGAGTTACAAGCAGCTCGTCTATAGAGAGGCTGCTGACAGCCAGGAAATCCAAATATATTACGTCAGCATACCGTAGCTTGGATTGTGACAGGCCAATAAAAATACTATGTAGATTTGGGTCACCGGTGATCTAAAAATAGGTGGTCTGGGGGAGATTCTGCCCACAACTCCATTTTCCAGAGTTTGTTCAGTGCAGATTTCAGTGGCAGCCATGTTGGCTCCAAGTCCATTACCCCGCCCTTGATTGAGTAAACGGTGTTTTTGTGTGTGTGTTACACTTTCTGCCTTTTTTCAGCAATTAACAGAATAATACTGTCAATGTTTGGGGTCAAATGCTAAGTTACAAAACAGCCTTTGGAAAGTGAGCAGCTCTGCATCTCTTTCTGTGAAATGTAAACAACATCACTGCATGCATAAATAAGGACAAAATAAATAATGGAAAAACAATTACAAAATGGATGAATAAAACCCAAGAACAAGAGCCTTAAAGCACGCAAATGTAAAGGTTCAGTCCATAGTTATTCAGCTGCAGGGTGGAGGGTCAGACAAGGACAGAAATGAAAGGAAGGAGGACAGAATAGCTGTCCAAAATGATTACTGTTGAACTTAAAGTGGTGCTGGAAAACTAGTAAACACATAGGCTCCTCTGTAAATGTCTATCTTAGTGATGAGTGTACCATTTACAGAGTTTTCAATCGGCAGATGAGTAAATTTCCAGATGAAAGTTTCAATCACTATAATTAACCATGTCTTATCAGTAATGAGTGAGACTGTGAAGACATTTACATAAAAGGGCAAATTCATTATTTGGTCTCTTGCATAATTTATGAGTACACTTAAAGACATACAGTTTAGAGACATCGACTGGTTGAATTTATGGCCGTTGCCACTTGCAGTAGATGGATTTGTAGGATTCTGAACTGAGGGCTTTGCTTTGTCTTTGCTTTAAAGTTATGTTCAGACAGGCCGCTCAGTTCAATCCCTTATTTCAGACTGCAATGTTTGTTTTTGTTTTTTTGTTTTTTTTGTTTTTTTGGTGTGTCCACGTGCAACATTTATGCTAGAGGAAGAAGATAGAACTACAAAAATGGAGGAGAGCCAGAAAGGCGACAGTGCAGCCTGGATAAATGAGGACATGTCAGCGCTGACTGTACACATGGAGATGTTAGACGAAAACATATACTTAGCATGTGCGCATTAACATTTATACAGCGACATCCAACGTTGAACGAAGGGTGACAATTCTGTTTAAACCCACTTCAATCAGCTGTGAATTGTAACATCGCTCATCTCAAAAGATGAAGAGTTCCCTCCTGTCTGAACGTAGCTAAAGTCTGCATCACTGGTTTTCTGTGTCGTGTGAAGAGAATATTATGCATGGAAGATATTTAGATCATCTCTGTTGTTGCTTGGATTTTTGAAGTTTAAGGTCACTGCTGATGTGTAGATGGGAGTCCACCGCTGCTCTCTGAATGGGAAATTGCTACAACAGGGAAGGCGCAACAACATCGACATCAGTTCTTTGTGCATCAAAAGGAAGAGCAACAGGTCAACTGCTGCTTTGGAGGAGCGTGTGTGCACAGAAGGTGGTTTACTGCATTTTCCAGGTGTGTGCAATGCTTCTCGAGAGCATGTCACCGGTGCCTGCTGTGGGCCATGAAGAGTAGCACCTTGCGGATGCCGCTGAGACGATCTTTCAGAGAGGTGAGGGCCAGAAACGGCAGCTGGGCTCGGCCTTCTAACGGAAGAACGGCTAGTAACCACCAGCACCAGGAGGGACCGTTAGGACTGGTCTGAAGGGTGGAAGAGACAGGAGGAGACACAGCGAGAGGATTTTAGAGTCAAAATAAAGGAAAATGCCAAATCATCTATGAAAATGCCATTTTAAAAGGAGAAAACAGCATACTTGAAAGAAGGATAAATAAAGTAGAAAGTGTGACTTATGAAATTATGTGTGTGTGTCGTGTGTACCTGAAGTACAGGGTCTTTCCCAGGCATGGGTCCAAAGTGTCCTTCAATGCGTTCTTTCTGCTCGGCCTTCAGGGAGTTGACCCACACCAGAGCCTGGTCGTACACCGTGTCATGCAGAGACTGCAGCTCCCGCTCTGCCACACCCTCCACCTGCACACACATACATACACACACACCTTTGAGCTCTGGTAATTCTCCATCAAGCCAACATCAACCATGGGTGTGTGGTTAACTCTCCTCATCTGCCCTGTCCTCCTCCTTTCTTATCCTTTCCCTCCACCCACACCGTCCACCCCCTCATACCGTAACATCCTCCAGGTACTCTATATCAGCCGTGTTGTATCCATCCCTCTCGCTGTGCTGAATGACTTTGAACCTCCGTCTGCCGATGGTGTCCACAACTGAACGGCCGTCGGAGAAGAACTTCACATCACGGATTTCCAACAGGCACCCGTAGTCTGCAAACCTAGAGAAGAGAGGAGGAAATGGGCGCAGTGTTACACTTCCTGGATGCATACACTTGAGTATTAAACAAGCACACACAGGTACTATCCCAACACTGACCCTTTGAGGTCGTCTCCCAGACACATGCCAAAGCAGTTGGTTCCCGTCTCCATGCATCGGCGGATCATCAGCCTGTAGCAGGGCTCGAAGATGTGGAGAGGGCACGGCACAGTGGGGAAGGCCATGGTGCACACGAATATAGGCACATTCTTGTTAAGACTGAAGAGAGACAAAAATAGAGGAGATGTTTAATGCGATGAACAGTTATGGTACGGAAAATAAAACATTTCTGTTCTCAAGGTGAAGAACAACATGAAGTCCTAAAAATGATTAAAAAAGAAATAATAACTCCATCTGCATCATTAATCACATCTGACCTTCAGGCCAGATGCCAACAAAAAGCCACATGGATCAGCTTTGCTCCAGTTTAAGAGAGGGTATTTATTGGAGACACAAGTTTGTTGCAGCCTCCAGGAAGAGATACTTGATGCCTGATGTGACGTACGCTAAGAGGTCAGTGTGTCAGATGCGTGTAATCTACAGTAGGCCAGTAGGTCAAAGAGGAGAGGAGGATGTGCTCATATTGAGTGTTATGTCAGTATGTCACACCCTGATAAAGACAGAGAAGAGCAGAGAACACACACACACACACACACACACACACACACACACACACACACACACACACACACTTACTTGGAGAGCTCAGCCATCTCTTCCTGATGGATTTTCTGTCTTTCCATGAGCTCAGAGGGAAGATACTTAGATATCAGGTTCTCCATTAATACTGTCTTACAGTACTGCCTCTTTACCAGGTACTAGAGAGAGATTCAGAGAGACACTATGTAAGAAATATGTTTACAGTGACAGAGAAACAGAGAGAGATTCAGTCTGGCTTAACATCATCTTATCTTCCTCACTGTAGGAATGCACCAATCGTATACGCCAATCCGTGTTGGCCCTGATAGTGGCCTTATTGAGGGATTGGGTATCAGCCATGACGTAACTGATCTAATTAAACTCAATACCATTATAAAATGCGGCATTTCCACTATCAGTTACATTCATCACAGTCCTGGCAGGTCAGCAACTCTGTTCTTAGTTCCTTTGCAATGCCTAGATCATGTACCTTACATAAAGATGACCCAAATGAATTCCATAAAGAGGCTAACATTTTAAATTTGGGAAAAAGCCAAACGCTGACAAGTGGAACTGGAACTGGCTCAATGCTTCACTGCCGGATTCAGTTTAGATAACACTGAATGGTGCCTGAAGGAGAGTGTGGGATCACGTACCTCAGACAGTTCCTCTTTACAGAGTGGACACTTTGGGTTGTGGTCCAGACATCTCTCCAGACACTGAAGACAGAACGTGTGACCGCACGGCGTCGTCACCGGCTCATAGAAAAGTCTGGGAGGGAAGGGAAAGCAGAGAATGTTAAGCGTTTGTTTTCACTATTACTCCCTGATAAATGACTGAAATGATTCATTGATGGGCTGCAGACCCTAACCCAAATATAAAGCTCAGGTGTGAATGTCTGGTCCCACACAGGCTCCCAGCCAAAACAAAGACTCTTTTTATATTCCCTGCTCACTGTCAAGTCACTGTATGTCACATCATTTTATTACAAGCCATATAACAGCTATTGGCAATCTAACACACGTTACTCGCCTGCTAATTGATTTACTGCACGATGTATGATGATAAAGTAATAAAGTTTCAGGACTGAATCAAGCTGATCTCACCTCATACAAAGAGAACACTCCAGATCTGTCGGGTCCAAGATGTCACTGAGCCTGGACCTCAACGAATGAGCCACCTCTGCTGGCTCTGAATGGAGAGATTAGCAAATGAAAATAAGACCCAGATGCTGCTAACAGAGGGAGTGTGTATGTGTTTCTGAGCAACATGCATGTTTGTGCACAAACTCCTAAAGCTCACCAGACTTGGATCTCTTGTGATTGTCGCTCCTCTCCTGCCCTCCCTTCTCCTCCTCTGTGCTCCTCCATTTCCGTTTTAGGATGATACATTTCTCCAGCCTCCCGACCTCAGGCTCTCCCTTACCTTTGACCTCACCTCCCCCTGATCTCTCAGGCGCAGGAGGAGTGAAGGCAAGGCTGAACTCTGACGACAACAAGCTGGGACATAAGGTCTGAGAGAGGGAAAAGGAAAGAAGGACAATGAAGCCATGCTTTTTTAAAACTTCACACCAAGAGAGGTGGAGCAGCACTCACCTGGGAGGGAGTGTTAATGATGTTTTTGATGTGTGCTCTGAAAGACAGTATGTTGGAGTAGTCTGAGATGTGTTCAGGGACCTGATCTGTAACTGGAGCCAGGAGATTGCTGAGGAGCTGAGAGGAGACAACAGACAATGATGTGATTCTTCTGTATTTGTACAATTCTGTATGTATTTATGACTATAAATTAAATATGTTCAACACAGCTGGACAAAACAAAGACATGACAAATTGCCTAACACAGTCATAGACTGTGAGACTGAAGCACTAAGTGGAATAAATATATAATACTGGAGTTGGATTTACCTTGTAAACCTCAGTCTTTGCCAGCCTACAGTCAGGCTCTATGGACAGACAGACCAGGTACTGTCTCAGAGCTTCCTCCGTCCTGCCCAGTGACACCAGGGCCTGGGCCTTACGAACATGACCCTGCAGGCAGCAGGAAGATATATCACTTATGTAACATACACATGGGAGCTTTTTACATTTTACTAACATTAACTGATGGTCATATATATGTTTTACAATGCTGATTAAGCCAGTGTGTCTCCAAACCTTGGACCAGTGAGGCATGAGTCTGCAGGCCATCTCAGCATCTCGAAGAGCCTTTTCATAGTGTTTCAGACTGGAGTTGATCTGGGAGCGATTACTGAACAGTATGTGGTCCATGGGTGCTGAGGAGGACAAGAAGGAGTCAGTCAGTCAGTCAGTTTGGTAGATGTTACTAAGAACCTTGTTAGATTATTAGTGTTACAATAGAAAAGGGCTGCCAACAAAAACATTTCCATTATTGATGACTCATCATGTGTTATAGACCAAGCAATCTCCCAGTTGCAGGCCTTAATGGAATAAGATAAAAAAAGAAATGAAAATGATAAAAGAACAGAACAGGAGAGGCTAATGAATATTTTCAATAATGACTAATCTTTCAATATCTTTGATTAATCAGTAGTCTTTACATATCAGAAAATAGAGAAAGAAGTGAATCAGAATTTCCCCAAAAGGTCAAAGAGACATCTTCATATGCTTGTTTTGTCAAACTGAGAGTCTAAAACCCAAAGATATTACAGGAACGTAAAACATAGACTCTCGCTCTCACATCAGCTCCTTTTTTACCATTTCTGCTAAATGAGTGACTTTAAAAATCTATTTTCAAAATAGTTGTAAATAAGTAGTTGGTCAATCAACTAATCAATTATTTGACTGATTACAATTATTGAGTAGTTTCAGTCCTCTTGGCTTCACCTTAAAACTTTTACATACTCAATAACAGTCATGACCTCTATATAAAGGCAACTGTTTCACAACATACTGCAGAATGAAGAAAACACAGAGCCATTTTTTTACATCTTAAAAAGCTCAGTTCACTGGAGATATAAGGTTTCTAGTTATATGAAAGGAGGGACATTTAAAATGGATCAGTTTCCACATTGCAAAACATGTTATGAAAAAACGTGCAGCCTTACAAAACCATGCCGCACTATCAAGGTCACCCACATTCCAGGTTTCATAACTACAAAAACTTATGCAAATGTCGCAGTTGGCCCTATGGGAATCAGAGAGGAGCCTCTCCCTGGCTCTGCTACAGGATCAGAGAGTAAATCAATAAAAACACAAATTAAGGCAGAGGAGACAACCCGAGCAATTGTTCACGTTGTTTGCCACAGTGTTTATTGCATAGTGCTTAATTACATATACAATTCTATATACATAGCTGCTTTGTTGCAAATGTATATGCATGCACACACACACACACACACACACACACACACACACACACACACACACACACACACACACACCTGAGCTAATTATAACCCAGAGGACATTGTACTGACTTGCATGAATTCCCTGGAGGCTTACCCTTACCTTACGAATAACTGCTGCAAGTCTAAACACAGTCCTCAGCCTAATCTTAACCTAGATCTAACCCTAAATTTAACTCTAAAACTATTTCTTAATCCGACAATAGGCAGATAACCCTTGTTGAAGAGCATTAAATACATCTCGATTCGATACACTGATGAACAGGGTAATGCACACAGCAGATTCTGCAAGCACAACATGCACGACCCCGTTCTTCTGCTTTGCAGAGATTCAGCTCACAAACTCATTTGCACAAATTCTTTAGCTAGTTTGTTCCATTAGGAACGATGTGTTCTTCACTTAACAACCGAAAATGAGTCAGAATGGTAGAGTTAATGAGGCAGCCTCTCACTCCCCCACCGGGATCAAAGCTCAACATCCACCACAGGCCACTTCTGCGAGTCACTGCAGTTTGAAACCGGTCCATCAAAAGTAAGACACTTATGTCATTCTTTGTTAATCATCAGTTATTGATACATCTTTGCTGACCACGCAGACTCACTTTGAATGACATCTTGGAGCACAGCCCACGACAGCCCCATCCTATTAGTGTGGGAGCTGCCCAGCTCAACAGCGGTCAATTGTTGGAGTCTGAGCAGATCCACTGCAGCAGCTGGCAGATAACGCTCTGCTGGTGGGTACCAAGTGTACAGAGACGTCAGTGCGGCTGAAAATTCCTTACACAACACAAACTGGTGCCTCTATCAGCTGTCACCTGATCAGACAGGGGAGCTGTGGCATACTTCTCACAGGATTCAACTGTCAGTGAAAGAAGTAACTCTAAACTTTACAAAGAGTCTGTAAAGTGATCGAGCTGAGAGCAGGTCAGGTATCCCAGTCATAAAAGGCGTCTGCCTGCGCCACAGGAGACTCCATTTCAGTCGCCCATCGTACCGACGTTCTGTTTTCATTTCAACTGCCACAGCAATCATGGAAAACAGTAGGGCTGCATCTAAGGGTTATTTTCATTTTAGTTTTTTGGTCTATAAAATGCCAGAAAAAAGAGCCAAAGCTGTCCTACAGTGTCTTCTTTTGTCCACAGCCAAAAGATATTCAGTTTACCATCACAGAGGAGTGAGTAAACCAGAAAGCATTCACATTTAACAAGCTGGAATGAGATAATTTTGCCATTTATCCCCTAAAAAAATCTAATTAAATAGTTGACAACTAATCACTTCAGTTCTAGAAAACACTACGCAATGAATGTATATGTGGGACACATCTCTCTAGAAGTAAACTTCCAGACTGCTCCAACAACAGGAGATTATTGCCCTTTTGATAATCTGTGTCTGCAGGTTACAGTTCACCTGCTCCATCACACACCACCTCTGCCTGTATAAAAAAAACGCAGTCGTGTCCCTAGCGGTGACCTGCAATAATACCCTTGACCCACATTTGCCTGAATGATTGGTTGACGTTACACAATGAGAGAGCTGAGGGAGGCGGGTTACGTGCTTACGCAATGTTTGGTCCACTGGCCCAGCCTACATAACGCTGTTATCCAACACGCGCTGCTGATGTGACCCGCGGATGCCAACAGATGCGGCTAGCTGCTGCTGCTAAGTGTGCCGCTGTCCGGCAGAGTGTACGGCACAATTATGAGACTATGTCATACGAGATAACAGATTTATTATCTCTTTACGGCTTCGCGACAAGCCAGCTGGCAAACTGGTGTGTAGAAAAAACTGTTATGCCGAGGAGTAACGACAGAAAACACGAAGTTCAAGCAGCCAAATGTAGCTCAGTCACACGTTTGTGTTGAATGTCTCCCAGCAGCTACATGCTGTATAAAGATGGTGTGTAAAGCAGCTATAAATGAAGCTTTCCATAAAATGTCAGAAAGTCGTTCAGGGTCCTACCTATCAATATGGCTTGGTTGTATTTCTCCAGCGCTGCTTCCATCTTTTTCTCGGCGTACAGTCCGTTGCCCTCACGCCTCAGCTGGCCGGCCTGGTGCTGGGTCGGGAACCACTTGGCCAGCAGGTTGCTGAGGACCACGTTGACCCTGTAGCTCTGGACGTCGGCGACCCTGGAGCTGTCCCTGCACTGCTTACACATCACCGGCTGCTCCTTCTCCTTCCTCTCCCTCTCCAAACACTTTTTACAAAAGCAGTGACCGCACGGCAGAGTCACAGGCTCGAACAGAAAGCTCAGACATATCCGGCAGGAGATGTCTTCGTACCCGCATCCAGCCGTCGCCGCAGCCTCCTCTCCTCTCCTCGGGCTCCTGTTTTCACTGTCACTCCCGTCCTGCCTCTTGATACTAGTAGACAGGTACTCTACGAGGTTGACCAGGTGAACTGGCTTCAGTCTCTCAATCTCCGAGGCTTGTCGGTACACATCGAAAGCTTCGGTGAATTTGCCTCCGAAGGCGAGCGCGTCCGCCCGCCTCACCATCAGCTCCTGCCTGCTCCCTGCATCTTCGAGCCCCGCTAGCTGGCACTCATAGATGTCCGCAGCCAGGTCGAAGTTCCTTGACTGGAAAGCCTCCGCTGCAAGCTGCAGCATACTCTCACTCTCTGTCCCCATGTCCTCCAGGTTGTGTGAAGTCTGTCCCCTCACCTATGAGATGCATATCTGGTCAACACCTCCGCTGCCATTCACGTTTGCGTCCGCCGCCGGGAAGCTCTGACCACACTGCACGTTCATGCTCCAGTTCAGGAAGCACCGATATTATTCTCAATGGACCAGCGGAGGAAAAAAAACTGTTATGTAAAAAGTTGTGTCACGTGACGCCGGCCAGCTGTTCTCATTGGACGAGTGTAGGAAAAACAGTTACAAAACAATGTGCCATGTAACAGTTTCAGTGTCAGGGCAGGGGTCAGGAGCCTGGAGACTGTCTGAGCCTGGACTCCAGTAAGCAGTGACGGGTCAGTGTGGGAGTCCAGGTGGGGGCACCATCAGGGGTCACTGCTGGTAGAGCTGGAGGTGCCCTCCACAAAATAGTCAGTTTTGACTAGTCACACTTTATTCCAAGCAGTAAATTACATTTATTGATGTTTTTCATGAGTTTTCAGTGTCTTTACAGTGTACTGACAAGACCTACGCAGTCTGAACCGAATCATTCCAAAAAATCTGTCATCTATCAGTAAACTGGTAAAAACACTGTACCATAGATACATAACCCATGACACCATCAACATCAGTGAGATTAAAACTGTGCAGACTGTTTTCAGCTGTATTTTAAGGCAGTAATGAAGGCATCCAACCCCAAAAGAAAAAGAGATGTTGTCCACATAGTGAAATCAGCAAGTTCCCTAAAATGAATTGAAGCAATATTTTGACCCTATAAGGATTTCATCCAGCAAAATATTTTAAGGCAGGATCAAACTATGTTCACTGAGTGAAATCAATTTTCTATCATCTTCTTTGAGAAATGAGGCAGCTGCAGAGCCTGCGATCAAGTGTTATGTTTTCAGTGCCATATCTTGTCAGTCAGAATTTAGGTGGTTGGTTCAGATGTAAAACTAATCTGGGGCAGCTGTTGGGAAAATTTATGGCACAATAATTAACCGATGGGTGCGTCCCCTCTGTTTCCATTCAAGGAGCCATTCAAGAATAATAGCAAGTATGTGACATGTTATGAAGTGCTGGAGTTACCTGTTCTGTGACAACTGAAACACTCATGTGATAGTCCCAAAACTCCTTTACATAAGGTTTGTTTGTTTGTTTGTTTGTTTGTTTGTTTGGTTGGTTGGTTGGTTGGTTGGTTGGTTGTTTGTTTGTTTGTTTGTTTGTTTGTTTGTTTGTTTGTTTGCATCAGGATGAAGTCATTACATCATATATGGATGAACCTTGCAGGGAACTAAAGCAACATCTCACCACTCACTCACTCAATCACTCACTCACTCACTCCACCGTGTTACCTGAGGAAGATGCAGCACAGGCAAACTCCCATACAGGAACAGTGGAGGACTTACCAAACTGTGACACTGACATGGAGCACAATGTGTGTGATAAGAGTGACAGACAACAGTCACTCATCAGAACTTTGAAGTTTAGCCAGTCATTGTGTCATAAAGACAGCGGACAGCGTGATGTAACATCTTACAAAACACAGTGAAAATTTGACCTACAATGTTAGTACTGCTCATAATAATAACACAAAATTCCCAGTAATGATTTTCTTTAAGTAACGATTGGTGGTTGTGATGTTATATTATACTGTATGCATCCTATGAGTGGGCTGTAAATAGTTCATGAGGTGACTGCAGAGACATGTTCATGGTGCTTGTGGTGTTATTTAAGCAGACTATGCAACTATTAAAGGATGAATAATACATTCTCTGTCTTGCGAATGAAAGCTAAATTGATATGCATAAAATTCATCCTTTCTCAATAAAATACACTCAGGTGTTTCGCCGCTACAGCCTTGCTTGGTCTGGTTTGGCCAGTTGTTTATGGTAGCTGATGTTAGCAAACTTTAAACAGACATTGCTAAGTACCTGGGATTACTGATTCAGCTTTTAGGTGTCATATCTCTTCTCTACCTGTAGGCCTGTTATGCTGCATTTTAGCATGTGATTTTTCCTGTAATTGTGACTTTTAGGCACAGTGGCTTGCATTCAGCAGAAGTTATATAGACTGGCTGTAAGGCTAGATGTAGAAGTAGGTTAAGGTCAGAGTTTAATGACTCTAGGTAAGGGATTGGATAACATAATTCTGATACTAGACTACATGGTATTATTAGCATTATCTGAAGTAGTATATCCTGCAGCTTCAAAATAAAACCTGTTTGCTAAAGGGGTTTGCTGTGTGAGTGAGTGCGGATTATAGGCTAGTCAGTTGATTAGTGTCCATGTCAGTAGTAGTGGTGCCGGTGCTAATATAGGTCGGCCGGTCTAGCCTGTGAACTCAATCCCACAAAGAGACACACTCAGTGTCATATACACTGCAGCAGACAGAGACAGACTGACACACATGTAGAAACAGACAGACTGACATATATGCAAATGAGGACACTCGCAGAGTATTATGCAAGCATGCACACACTGACCACAAACACGCCCAGTCGCTCGTGCGTGCACACACACACACACACACACACACACACACACACACACACACACACACACACACACACAAAATAATCAGAGATCCTTTGTGTCCCTTTACACCTTGAAATTTTGTTATGCATGTTCCTAAATAGGCCACCATTGTAGTCTAGCCAGATCTCCTAGCACAGATTGTCAGGACATTGTATATTAGGTTGGAACTAGCAATTAACCTCAAAGTCATCTCACAGACTATTATACAAGATCTTATTTGGCCGGAAAGAAGATGGATATTCATGTAATGGATAACAAGCCTGCGCTTGTGCTTGTGTAAAATGCCAGAGGTATCTAATTTCACAGTGAAGACCTCATATTTCGTTCATTTAGGAAATAATGCATAAATAGACAAGACTGAAAGGCGTAAAGGAGTCATGGTTACATGTGATAAAGGTCTTCAATCAGATCTGAACTTGTGGAAGTCTCAGTTTGAGTTACTGTGTGTGCCCAAGTCTTATATGACTATGAAAGTTACATTCTGACCCTTCATGGAACAGATGAGGGGTTTCTTTTTTGTTTTCTTTTATGGTTGTCAAAATCAGATTTATGTTGGTCTCTATTTGGTCGAGCATGACAGGATTAGGTCTGTTACTTATTAAAATAAAGAACAGATGTTTTGCGTAAAATACAGCCTTTTATTTGTACTGGAATCCCATCAGATGGTAATCATGCAGGGGTGGAGGTAGAGACTTACTGCCTTATTACAGTGATGGATGATGCTATCTTTTAAGAGTTTGCAGCTTTCACATCAAAATTCTTTGCAAAGACAATGCTTGTGTGTTCTCTAACATTTTTAACAGCGCTAATAAAATAGTTACTGAGCCTTCCTTTTTTGGTTGTGCATCCTGCTAATTCATCCTTAATGTCTTGCACACCCCCACAAAATAATGCATTTTCAGGTATTTAAAAGATTTTAAATGCTACTGCAAAATAAATAAATAAGTAAAATATTATTGTTCTTCCCCCCGCGACCCCGAAAGGGATAAGCGGCATAGAAAATGGATGGATTATTGTTCTTTTCATTAACTCAGTAGATTTTTTTCACATTTTTCTTTCAGAGATTTTTCTCCATGAGTTGAGCCTCTAACCTAAAGCTTACTGGAGCAATTGCCAAAATTAATATACATCACCCTGAAGGAATTATGAATGCGTGTACCATCATGGCAACCCATCCAAAATTTTTTTGAGGCATTTCACCCAAAACCACAAATGCCAACCTCATGGTGGCGCTTGTCAGGGGATCGGCAAAATCATTAGCATTCATGTCGATGTCAATCCATCCAAAAGTTGTTGAGTCTGGACCAAAGTGGTGGATCAACCCACAGTCTGAGACTGCCGTCCCTGCAGCCGTTGCTTAGAGTCAATACTGTTTCAAGCTATATCCTCCTGAGAACCAAGGCAAAGAAGTATCTTTCAATTTATTTTTTGATTGATTTATTTGTTTGTGTGTGTGTAATTTCCTGCCTCTTTGGAGCTAAAACAACAACTCACAATTTAGAATTTTATAAAAACATTTTTATTTTAGATTTAACAGCATGTCTACTGCAGTGGAGACCAGAACGATTTTACCATAACACAACGAAATCATAATATGCTGACAAGAAAACAAGAATGTCAGTCCATTTTATAAATGAAGCTGAACATTTGGCCTGTATCTTTTGTTGAACTACTGAACAAAATTGACACTATAAAACATTCATAACATTGCTATTATTTTTCCTAACAAAGTTTAACTGAACTCTGACTCAATTTATGATTCCTTACATGTTCATAAACAAGAAAATACATGAATACCATAGTTAAAAAAAATATATATATCTTAACAATATTTGACTTACCTTTTCTCTTTTCCTGGCACATGCATTTTGCTGCAGTCTCCACTTTGTCTCAGCATGAAAACAAAGTTTCCCTCATCCCACCCAAACACATGAGATATCATTGGAAAGGCCAGGATGTCCTCTACTGAGCACACCAGGACTTAGTAGGTCAGCTCAAATGAGTCAAAAGATGTTGACCAAAACCAAATGTCCACTACAGAGGACACAAATGAATAGACTGGGTCTCAGGAGGATATGTCAAGGTAATCCCACAAATTGACAAACCCTATTTTCTATGTGAATTGAGATTTAAGTGAATCTTAAATGTGGAAATTTGATGATGTGGAACAATTCTTTTTTTCAGACTGTTTGAGGAAAGAATCAAAGATCTGTTGGTTCAATCATAAAACTGATCCAGGGCAGCTGCTCAGAAATTAAGTCAGTGCTAAAGTAACCCTTTTAGCAAGACAGTACTTCCACAATAAATTGTATTTGTTGATTAAGAGCTTTTGAAACAACTTCATGTCTTTTTTTTGTCCGCTATTTCTCACTTCTGTTGAGGCTGCTACTGTGATTGTTTATGTTTTCACTAAATTCCATGTGTTTGTGGTGGTGTTGAAGAGGCGGAAATTAAAAATGCCATATGACAAAGTGTTAAAATCTGAACAAATCATCTACTCTTTGCACATACAAGAATCAACAGATTTTATTAGAGAAGTGTGATTAAAGAGGTAAAAATTCATGATGGTATTATGGAAAAAACATACAAAACAACAGAAAAATCATTTGCTTGTTATATATCAGTGCTACAACCCAAAAGTAAAACTTTTGTGCTGTCAATGGTTTGAATTACATGTATAAAAATATGAGTAGACCTTTTTGACTTGCACATCCTCATGTTTCAGAAGCATTTTAGCAACGTGAGGCTCAAACTCACCAGATCACATGACACCAGTTAAAGTGGCCACTTAGTAAGAGACTGTCTTAGACTGAGTGCTGCATTTGTATCTTGGCACAGTGGAGGCTTTGCAGCAGGCTCAGCAATTGAATAAGCTAATATGTACAGTTTACAACACAGAGAGAAAGATGGTGTTACAGTCTGACTTTAGAGATTTGTTTTTTCATATAGGCTGTGATGCAGGAGACCGTCTTGAGTCTTTCTGTCATCAGTAGAGTCTGTAGGTACAGTTCCCCTGTGGTGCAGCCAGCTGGCTAACTATTGTCCTCATTTTGCGCTCTGTCAGCAGTCGGGTATGTTGGATGCCAACACCATCAAATCATAACACCATGACAGGAAGATCATCAGCACCTTTCATAATGTCATATTTGAAATTATTTAAATGAGCGGCATCTGGCGCAATTTCCAACATTCCACTAAATCTTGAAACCTAAGAACAGAGGACAGTTTGATTAGGTAACAGCCCAGCGTGGTAAATCAATCTTGGATTTGAAGAATGCTCCTCTTCTCCAGATCGTTCATCTCTTTGAGGATCAGAGCCACGTTGTACCGGAGCTCCTGGAATTTAGACACAGGCACCTGAAGAAGAAAACAACAATTCACTGACCATGTAGCACGGACATGTCAGCCAACAGCCACGGTGGAGCTAAAATGCTGATATGGCACAATATTCCAGCGATGAGATATAAAACACAATATGATTGTGGCCATCATTGAGTGTGTATGTGTAAGTAAGTAACAGTTGAGAAATGACACTGTTGAAAGTGCAAACAAAACTGTGAATTCCTGATCCTGCAAACACTGTCAGCACTTCGTTGGGTCTAAAACGTGTGTGCGGGAATCTAACTGACTTTTCCATGATCTGTCGTCTGTGTGTGCACTTATGTTTAAAAAAGGTCACTAAAAGAGTTCTTGAAAGTCTGAAAGGCCTTGAATTTCACACTGATTTCACAATGATTCATGCCTGAGTTTGACCCCTGACAGGGGGCTACTCCCAAAACAATGTTTCCTAAAGTAAAACTCGTGTATGGGCCTTTCTTTGTCGGTGCTGAAGGCTCAGACTGGCTGTGAGATCTCACCTGTTTGTCACTACAGTCAAAAAGATTAATCTGCTAATCAAAGAGAGTGGTGAAAAGGAGTGCAGCCATCTCTTCTGGTTGGTTTTTTTTGTGAGCACAGCAGCAGATACTCCTCAGTCATAATCCAGAAGAGGTCCTAAGAAGACCATATCAGGTGGAGATAAGATACATCCATCAATAGAATTGGCACGTTGGATGTTGTCGCTACTAATCCTCTAATTCTGCTGTAATCTGATTGCGTAACTGCTGCACTAGGTACACAATAGCCATAGTGGAAGTCCTCCCTCCTGCTTCTCGCCTCATTAGCCGCATACTTTAAAAACAGCATCTATCCTACAGTTACATGGCAGGAGTGGAGTATGGCGCCCTCTGGTGAGCAAAGCCACTTACTAACTTACTGAAGATTTGATGCATATTGATGTTTCTCACTTTGTTTGCTAACTATTTGTATTATGGGCTTTCTAAATCATTCATCACTAAATGCTTTTCATATGAGCACATCTATATGCTCATAAAACAAGCAGAGTGGCTGCTGTTGGCAGAATAACTACAATCCTTTGTTTAATTTAAAGCCACTTTTGTATCTCTTCTGCTTATTTGTGAACTGAGGATTGGCTCTTTTCTCCTGTAATCTGAACTAATAGGTTTACATGAACGGGCAGAGGACACATGCTCAGAGATAAAACAGTTCTGAGTATCTATTCTGCTTGCCATTATTTTTGGCTTTGTCATAAATGTTTTGTTGCACAGTATGTCTGACAAGTAGAACCACAACAATGAATCACAAACACTTGGTTCAGGTTCTGCTTTGGCCTGTTAATAAGCGTTGCTTCAATTATTCCACTGTGATAATATTACGTAACAAGTGAAACAGACCTACGTTAGCCTAAGAGCTAACAACCAACTTATTTCTACCCACAGGCTGAAGATAAACTGGGAATGCACACTACAGTGGAAACTTTCCATAGGACAGTCCTTTCACACCGAAACCAAGACCTTTATCATGAAATCTATGTAAGACCAATCCAAACCCAAATGTTTGCACAACCTGAATGTACTGTAGCTGATATTTAGATACACAGCACAACTTTTAAGTATTGCCCAGGGAGGGGCAAGTAGAGGGTAAGAAACCACCCTCTACCCCTCCAACAGCTACTGGGATCAATGTTTCCGTCAACAAGACACGTTACTCCAAGACGGTTACTCCCAAAGCTGCTTCACTGAAAATGTTGAGAGGCTGATGTGAACCTCAATGCTCGCCACTGTCCTTTCTCTGATTTTTAAATAAACTATTGAGACACATGGCTCAATCTACATGCCTTCAACACTAGTGTCAGAATAGAAAGGATTAGATTTGAGCACATATATTCCGAATGAAAACAGGGTATTTCGGGGGGAAAATAACACTGACAGCACAATGAGGAACAAGTCAATTGTTTGTGTACCTCAAAGCGGTGAAAGCTCCCGTCTGACAGTTTCATCTGCATCAGAACAGAAGGCTGCAAGGCCCGAGCTAAAGAGCTGTGGAGACAACAGAGGGGTCACACAACAACATGGATCTCCTTCCACAACAAGCTGGAAATTAGATTTCATTAAATTTCATTTCAAGAAGAAATTGTATTCGAAACGTACACATGCAACTTAAGACAGACGACTAAGAGATTAACTAGAAAAAAGGAATTACAAGTGAAATCAGAGTCCATTTCAAATATTACAATTCTATCCAGTCCAAAAGGAGAAGGATACCCGTTCATGTGCCTGAAACCAAAACATGTCTTCTCACCCTCAGTACATTACCTTGTAGAAATGGCAACATCCACTCTCCATTTAAAGTCTTCTACTGTGGGGAGGTGAGGATCATTCTGGGAGGCTGCTGCCTCGAGAGCTGCACGCCTGCAAATACAGAGAGGTGAGACACAGCAATAATAATGTCTTCATGAACAGCATCTGAATGCAAAAATCTTCACATTTCGACCTCAGTCCTGTTCTGATGAAGACCAACCACAACATGGACCAAACAGGAAGAAGTCATGTTTTCTTTACTGGTTATTCATGGTGATCTGTGCCTTTGTGAGTAAATGTGTGTGTGTGTGTTTTAAATGTAGTGGATCAAAATTCAACATACCGACTGCCAAAAACCACACTGGAGAAATCTGTGATAAAGTCTTCAGGTATCCTAATTGACAAAACAGAACAGAAGCAACAAACTCAGCATTTGAGATTGAAATTGTGTTCTGCATAAGGAGTGACAATCAACACACAGAGGATGTGATATAATGATACAGTGACTCACCTCAGGTCTCTCAGATCTTCTTTGAAGGCCTATGCAGGGACACAAATAAAGAAAGTATTTTTCTACAGGAGACTGACAATGGTTACATCTTAAAATGTGTAATTCTGTGTAATTCTTGTTGCCCTCATTACACACATAGGTGCGAGTATCTGAGAGGAATCTAGTTAGGCAAATTACATGTAAACACTGGTGGGGACAGACAATGACTGACCATGTGAGGACTTTCAGAAACCTTTTTTACAGCAGAAACTTACTATTATACTAACAGTACATATTATATACTATATACTTTACAGTTAGCATACAAAATAATTAACATACAGCAGGATATTACATATGTGACACCAAACTTTCAAACCACAGAGTAAACAAATTTTTTTTTTTAATCAACTTATGTTTGTTTTCTGAGATCTTCAAGTAGCTGTTCTACTACCACCTGCTATTTATTTACACTTTTTCAACAGTGTTGAGCTGATTCATTCATTTCCTCCATGCAACACATTGTGGCACAATAGGTCTTTTTCACAGTACACAGTGTAAGCTATCATGGCAGGCATTGAGCCGCACAACAATACATTTTACATCTAGAAAATGCATATCATTGCATTGTAGTGTAGTGTAGCAACATGCCAATGGCGTGACAGGCCCTGCTTAGGATTAGTATGGAGCTAGCTGCCAAGTCACTGACACAGGCTGATTTTGTGTTTTGTGCCAGTGTGTTCCAATGTATAATTTCCTGTGTTACACAAGCTTACCTCTTGTTTAAGGGAGGATGTGGGGATGCGGATGGCTTCAGACAGAACTCTGTACATCCCAGCCACGATGTAACTGAGCCTTTCCTGGGGGATGGCACTGCTCTCTGCTATCGACTTCATCACTTCTCTGCAGTCCTTCCCCTCCAGGGCACTGACCACAGCTGGACACAGAATAATTCATTGTACACACTAAATTCACTTGTCCAGAGTACACATAGGTCACCAGTCAAGGATGTTGGTGCACCAACACTGAGCAACTAATAAAGATTAAATTTTTAATGCCCTTTAATACCATACATCTAGACAAGTCTGTAATGAGTGAAATTACAAACATTTAAATCACGATTGCTGTTTTAGACAGACAGTTTAAGACTAACTAGTATTTACCTTTCAGTATTTTTCTGAACATCTCTTGGTCCACATCCTTCAGGTTTTTTGACATTGACTCGATTTCAGGTGGTATCCTGCCCCCCAAAAAGCTGCTGTCCTTTGCATGGCTTGACGACATTCCTCAAAATGCACTAATATGCTGTATGCACAGATTACAGATAGCAATCTTATAAATTTAAGTACACACGTCTGCGCTATGTTTTAGCTGTCTGTTTGTGCGGCAGCTTCCGCCTGCATGTCACATGACGTACGCCTCGTTCCCGGTAAATCTCGCGGTGACAACTTAGATTATCGGTAGAGAAGAAAGGATTTGCAAATGGAGGTGGCAGAAAGGATCATTCTTTGAACGACAAAAGGTTGGTGTTTTAGAAGAGATAGCTTCTTAATTACAACTTTGTCGGGTTTATAAATAGTTGAGAATTGTGCCTGTAGGGAAAAGATTAGTTAGGTGTCGTTTTGTGGCTTCGTAAACGGTTCGTGGACATTTGGAGCATTCGCAACCAGCTAACGTTAACGAGGTTAGCGCGTGCTGTGTTCTAGTTAGAGGCTGTTTTTCCGAAAATAACATTTAAAGACAAGTGTAGTCAAACTCATGTAACTACCTTCTGTATTGCCGGTTTCTCATTTTGCCCTGTCTTCTTGCGTATGACGGCGTGGTTACTATAAACATTTCAATCTGTTGACAAGAAAACAACAATTACGGTGGTGGGATGCTTACGTGGATGACATTCAGTGTCAACAGTTACCACTAGCAGTCTGTCTCACGTTAGTCGGTAACGTCAAAACAATCCCGATGAGTAGCTAGCTTAAATATCGTTAGCATTGCCCACCAGCGTCGCTTATGTTTCCAGCAAAGGCCCCAAAACAACACACCAGCCAAATGAAAATCAGCTGGAGTAATGCTACTGCTTGCATGTATTTGGATTCAAGAAAGTTTTGCTTTGGTGTGTGACATTTTTGTATATCTTTCCCCCAACTGTCTTAATTTACAGCAAACACGTACAAACAAGCATGATATGTCCACTGAAGGCCAGTCTTTAAAGTTCTAAGTACACTTAATGACTTAAATATTGAACGTCAACGTAGATTTTCGTTCACTGTATCTGTCGATTCCGGTACAATGACAAAACATTTATGCCACACATTAAAACAGTGTATTTAGATATCTTACTGCCGAATTTGTCGAATTGACACCCCCCCCCCCCCCCCCCCAAAAAAAAAGAAAAAAAGAAAAGAAAAAAGAATATATCGTTAGCCTCATAGCATAATTGACTAAGTCATTTTTTGGCCAAATTGAGATATCTGCCTAACTCTACTCTCCTGACACTGCTGCCTTATCGCCCGAAAACCTTAAAATATGACTTAGGCAATTATGCTACTAGGCTAACGATATATATATATATATATATATATATATATATATATATATATATATATATATATATATATATAGTTTGACATGGGTGCATTAGCTGTGTGAAACATCTGACATTTGACTGTGGACACAGTCATGTACACCTTTACCTGCACATTACAGTCCAATACAAACAACCTGCAATCGATACACAACACCTTTGTAATGCTTTTATTAGAGTGTATCAGCTGTGTTCATTCAATTTGGGGGTTATTAGTGAGACTGTAGCTGTTTTGAGAGGTGCCCTGTGATGGTTGTCATATCTTTGCCTGTTTCTGTGTCAGGTACATTTGGCCATGTCTGAATCTCTGTATGAGAAGTTTTTGGCCCCGGAGGAGCCTTTCCCTCTCCTTTCCCAAAGAGCCAACCTCAGTGATGTGGGAACCCTGGACGTCAGTGAGTTTGGCTGTCAACTCTCATCTTGTCACAGAACAGATCCTCTTCACCGCTTCCACAGTAACAGGCAAGTAGATAAAGAGAGAGAGACATAATGTGTGTGTGTGTGTGTGTGTGTGTGTGTGTGTGTGTGTGTGTGTGTGTGCGTGCGTGCGTGTGTGTTCACACAGTTATGTCACCTGTCTGTGAGTCAAACTGACTTTCAGAATGTATTTTCAAAGGTTATAAAGATATTTTTAAGCATAAACCACCTTTTATGGCGTATCCTAAGGCACAGAGGCTGGACCTACCTGTAACTGTTGGAGGATTTGTCATTGCAGCGTTCACCACACTGCTACTGACAGGTGTTAATGTGCTTGTCAAGTTGTTCATGTCCTGGTTGTCAGCGCCAGCAAGGTCTGTTTTATAAGTGTTGAACTAGTATTGATTGACAGTGTTGACCATGTTTGCATGGTCTCACATCCATACCCACACAGAACACCTGTAGTAACACAGGTTTTGCAGTTGTTGATCAAATCAAATAAAAAAAAAACCCACAGGCATCCATTTGAACCAAAAACTACATCATGCCTCTTTTTACTAGAAAAAATGATAATGGTGTTTGGAAAGTTACAGATTACAGCCTGAAAATGTGCATGGTAATTATATTGTCATGGGGCACTCGCACTGAAAATTGCAAATTTGCCAATCTGCCTGTAGAAAATGCGAAAGAGCAGCTGTTTATTTTCTGAAGTTGAAGGCTTAGAAAAACCCAGGTCTGAGTGTTGTCCTCACTGACTCCTGCATCTACATTTTTTTTATGCATTTACATAGTTGAAATATGCATCCATATCTTGTCTGTACTCCATCTGGTGTCAGGAAAATTAGCAATTTGTAGAAATGACTCACAGAATGTAGTTTGACGTTCACTCATTCTTCTCCTCAGGTGGAACCTCACTTCCTGTGGGACCAGTGTTGCCAGCTCGGAGTGCAGCGAGGAACTTTTCTCCTCTGTGTCTGTGGGGGATCAGGATGACTGTTACTCCCTCCTCGATGACCAAGAACTAACATCTCTGGACCTGTTTCCAGAGGGTAGTGTTTGCAGTGACGTCTCCTCCTCCATCAGCACCTATTGGGACTGGTCCGACAGCGAGTTTGAGTGGCAGGTAGGCTGTTGGCTGGCCGGTTGCCTAGCTTTAGGTGCTTTAGGATTGAAGGCTTGACAGCCTAGATGCATGAATTGTTCACATCAAACAGAGGGGATGTGGATGTCACAGTAATAAGCAAACTAGTTTGTTCAATCCAAATAATTTGTCCCCCTTCTTCTCATTGTTTGTGTGTCTGACTGCTGTCTTCCCAGTTGCCAGGAAGTGACATTGCCAGTGGCAGCGATGTTCTGTCTGACATCATCCCGAGCGTGCCAAGTTCACCCTGTCTGTTTTCCAAGAGGAAGCCGAAGCCCCACCCTCACCGCAACTTGGATGAGTTACCATGGAGTGCCATGACCAACGATGAACAAGTAAGCAAAGCCAGCCCTTTCTGCTTTGCAGTCTTTTCAGAATCAGCAGGAGTGAAACTGACAGGCTCGCTGACTCAGCTTTGTGGCATGGTTTAGATTTCAAATATATAGGTTGTTCCGTACACTTCATTTTGTTGGAGCTGAGCTGTCAAGACCAAGTTTGGCTTTCAGGCTTTCCCGTTAGAATTACAGTGCTGCTGTGGTGGTGTCTGTTGTCCGTTGAAAAAAAAAAAAAAGGTGAAATACATTACTCTATTAAGTAGATTATTTTTAGTTCACCATTTTAATTCTACTTAACTCTCCACGGTGTTCACTCACAAACTACTCACAGACTCACAGTTGGTGAGCCATGTGTGGAGGAGGCTTGTTGTTATTGACTTGCAGTATCAAAAGACATCGGCTTCCAATAACTGGGCCAGCAAGTCCATTCACAAGCTAAAATCTTCTTAGGAATGTATTTTTTTTTCTGAATACCTGCCCATGGATGTTGAGTGACAGTACTATTGTAAATACTCTTGTAGATTTTCCCATCTATCTGAAATTCCTGCAAGTTTCATCCTTTGTATTGAACTGTGCAATAATTGATTTAATTGCAAATCTACACCATAAAATGTTTATTTAAAGTATTTTCTCAGTTAGTGTTTGGCTGTATTGTAAGTAGGGCTGTCCTGAGCAGACCTACAGGATCTGGGATGAACCAAGCAATATTTTGGTGGATTCGTATCCACAATATAAATCACCAACAATTTCCAATCCCTGGCTTGTTTGCTTCAATTTCCACAGCAATCAAAAACATTACACTGCTTTAAACATCACCTTTACCTTTGGTGTAGGCAGAGATGCCAGGACAAAAGGAACAAAACTCAAAACTATATGTCTGTGTATCCACTTCCAGGTGGAGTACATCGAGTACCTGAGTCGGAAGGTCAGCACAGAGATGGGCCTGAGGGAACAGCTGGACATCATCAAGATCATCGATCCCTGCGCTCAAATCTCTCCCACCGACAGCGAGTTCATCATAGAGCTCAACTGTCTGACCGACGAGAAGCTCAAACAGGTGGGTGGTGTCTCTGAAACACACCACTTTAACAATGCAACTCCACTAAACCAGCTGGGTCCTGTGGCAGCGCAGGGTTTGAATGATATATTTAGCTGCCCATTTGATTGCACTGTCAGTCATTGTTGTGTATTGAAGAGAAGCAGTCCTTGCTCATGCGTCAGAAAACCAAGGTTAGAAAAATAATAACCAAAAGTAAATTTGTTGACCTGTGTGATGTCATCAGGTGCGTAACTACATCAGAGAACACAGCCCAAGACAGCGTGCCAGCAGCACCAGAGACAGCTGGAAGAGGAGCAGCCACAGCAGTGCCAGCACTGGTGGAGTCAGTGGAGCCAGCAGCAGCAATGCCAGCATGGTCAGCTCCGCCAGCTCCTCCACTGGCTCTACAGCCTCCAACTCTGTAGCAGGTAAGATGCTACCTGGTTAGTTAACAGTTCAGTAGCAGTAATAATGCTGCTACCGGAGGAGCCTGTAACAGGGGATAGTCTGCTCAGTTGTCTCCATTAGACTTGTTTTTAGGATGTCCTGGGTGTAAAACTGTTAATATTTCCTTGCTTTTTAGGTGGTACAGCATCAGCCTGCAGTGGAAGCAGTGTTGCTAACATCAGCAGAGCTCACAGTGATGGCAATCTTTCCAGTGCTGCAGAACGCATACGAGACTCTAAAGTAAGAAACAATCTCTATTTTTGCTTTGTAAATTCCAGCTGATTAGAAATCACATTGGGCATGCATGGGTATAAAAGTATGTGTTACACACCGTAAACTTCCTCTACTCATCTCTAACCTCTCTGTCTCACCACACTGTCTTCCAGAAACGTTCGAAGCAGCGTAAGCTTCAGCAGAAAGCCCTCCGGAAGCGGCAGCTCAAAGAGCAGCGACAGGCTCGCAAGGAGCGTCTGAGTGGACTGTTTCTGAATGAGGAGGTGCTGTCGCTGCGTGTGACGGAGGAGGACGACCACGGTGACGACCTGGACATACTGATGTGACACCAGTGAATCAATCAGTGCTCCCTCTATGCCTGTTCTTTCACCACTCAGCCACTACCATGAAGTTTGTAGACAATGCTAATCCACATCACTGCATGCGTTAGCTTCAAGTAGGCTAATATGCTCATAATGCATTTTTTAAGAGTACTGTTTGATAGGCAGTAATGTTGCTTGCTTGTAGTAGCCTCAAACATAGCTTGTCATATTGCGTGCTAATGCTGAAAACGGATAACCGCTGCAATCAATACTAAGCTAGCTACAGCAATAATACTGCTAATGCTAATTAGATGCAGACCTAAGTCTAGCCTGCTTATAGCCAATGTTAATGAAACTTGAGGCTCACAGAGACACACAAACATACACTATTAATCAGTTATTTCGGCTCAATACAGTTAACAAGAGGTTCGCTTATAGATGCTGTAACAACGTATAGCCACTGCTACTAATACAGCCACCACCAGCAGAAGGACAGATCAGGCAAGAGAAGCCGAGTTTGGCCACATTAAGCAGACGCTGCACTGTAGAAGAAAAAAAAACAGGTGATGGCAGGAAGTGTATTTCTTCATAACATACAGGAGGAATTATATGCAAGTTGACAGTATTTAGTTAATTTGATAGTAACCTTCAGGTCCATACAGGGCTAAATCTGCAGTGGCCAAACTGTTCATGCATCTCTAGTTTAAACTGCTGCAGGTAATGTTACAGCATGAGTGTATATCTAAAGGCCAGCAGTCAGTGGGTTGAGTGCAAGGGGTCCCATTGATTGACGCCAAATTGATAGATGAAGATTAAGTTCAGGTGGAAATAATTGATACCCACAACAAGTCATCCTCCAAAATTCACAAACCCATCTGAGATTCAAAGGGTACTGAAGTGAAAGGAAGCGAGCCGGTCTGTCTTTCTATCTGCTGAGTGCCGTGGTCCCATTTCACACTTAAGGCTTAGAGGGAGCACTGAAACGGTGCATGTTTAAATCGTCACCCACACCAAGTCCCCGTGCGGTTCAATAACTAACAACTTGCATCATTATTTGCATACACTTGTTTAAAAATAGCTTATGTGTTGTAAATAAATGACAAATAACAGCATATTCACTGCTTGCTTTAAGGTTTTCCTTGGTGATATAGGTTTGATATAAAGTTTTTTTTCCTCATATATATATATATATATATATATATATATATATATATATATATATATATATATATATATATATATATATATATATATATATATATATATATATATATATATATATATATATATATATATATATATATATATATAATGACAAGGTAGTGAACTAATTGGTTATCAGAGCTGAAAAACGCTGTCAGTTACTACTGGTTTTTGTTCTATTTCGAGTCTTATTTTGAAGCATTTAGATGTTTTGTCACAAGTACTTGAGTTTGTTTGTCGTCTCAGACATCTTTTGAACTCTGACTTCGTCAAGTCCTGTATGTTTCTTTGCCAGCACTCCTGATATATATTTTGACTAAGTAATCCCAGATCCTCCATCTTTACATCTGTGTCCATTTTTTGACTCATTTTACCACCATGATAAGTTTCAAGTAGAAGTTTTTCCGGCTCACATTGTGTCTGTCCATGAACTGTACGGCTGGTTTAGCTTTGCCACTAAACTTGACCTGGTTTCTTAAGAATGTGCAACTAGCGTGGAGCCATAAACTCTGTTTTCAGATCTGTTCATTTTGCTCTGTGTTGTCAAAGCACTAGCACTGCAACGAGACCTTCTGTGGAGTTGTGGCTGCCCTGCCATGTTCATATTTGCTCGGAGCAGCAACCTGAGATATGATTTGTCTTTCCTCTACCCTGTATAAGAAAACCCTTTCCCTCAGCTTCTCATCTGTAATATGAGTCACTGCAGTTCATTGGCTGAAGGGCCTGCTGTCATTTTCTGTGTACTCCCCTTTGCCACTTGTCTCTGTCTCATGTGTAAAGTTATTAATTACAGCAATTATGTTTAATGCAGCTTTATGTATTCTGTAGCTGTGAATTAGTAAAACTCTATTTTGGAAAATAAGATCATTTTGAAAAAAATAAATAAAAAAATAAAAATAGGCCAGTGAGATGCAACAAAGTCGTTTGTGTATATACCATGTAACTGCAGAAAATGAATGATATTGAACTGATTAAATAAGGTTGTGTAAACCTTTTGTAAACTCCCTCAGTGTCTTTGTTACAATTATTTAACATCAGACACCTGTTGAGATACAATGCCACAGTAACAACAGTGTTTTCACATGTATTAGTTCCTAAAGGACTGTGTGCAGTGCACTCACTGGACCTGATGCTCTGTAAACTTGACAAATAAACTGTTGCATCCTGTATATTTCAATGAGGCTCTGATCCACTTCTTAGTATTTTCTAATTCTAGAGGTGGGTCTATGTGCACACACACATTATATACCATGTGCTATGAACATATTCATGTGATATGATCTACATGTACAGTAAGGTGCTTTAGTGCAGCTATTTCCAATGAAATTTGTTGAGCAAAGTAAATAACTAGAATACTGTATGCATTATGAGACTACTGTATCCACTGTTACTATCTGAAAAACTAAATACACCAACAGGAACAGTGAGTACAAAAAGCACTGAGACAAACAGTCACAAATGAAGGAGGAGATAAGTAATATATTAATAATCAAATACAAAAACTGCATGTGATAGACTGGAATCAGGTGGAGGGGAGGGGAAGTGTCTGCCTGCAAGGGCCTGGTGGCTGGAGTTCATTCAGGACATTCAGTTCACCTGCACACTGAAATGTTTCAGAATGGTGCCTATAAATGCTCTAAAGAGCTAAATAGACTGGTGGAAGTTAAGACAGAAGTTAAGCAGAGGAGGAGATGCAGTGCCAGCCTGCAGAGTGGAGACCTTCCTCACCTGCTTCTTCTTGTGGTGCCACCCTCAGGCTCAAAGTGTTACTGAAGAAAAGCAAAGTTTTTCATTCATCAAGCATTTTGTTCTGATGTGTCCTGACCATTGCAACCACACATTATGCCAGAATATTCTTTTAGTCCAATCTTTGCTGGTTCATCAGATCTGCTGGGTGAGTTATCCAGATATTTCTGTACAGCTGTTTGCTGCACCCCTGCTGGTTGTGTTGTAGGTACTGCAAATTCTATGACACCTGCAACTGACTCACTGTTGAAAATCCTTCACATAGACCATCAAAACTAGTGGCACCACTGGCATCCGTTTGTCATCAAAACAATACACTAAATAAAATAGGAAAAGCGAATAGAGATGAATGTCAGCAAGTACAAAGGCTTTTTCTTCAGGTGTCAAGGCTCCGTCTCGCTCTCAAACCCACCCTGGATGCAACATCTTCAGAGGGAGGGATCAATAGTTAACGCAGGTACATTTAGTCTACCTGACACCTGACACAGCAGCGCACAAAAAAAAAATTGTGCAACACCCAAGAAGGGAGGAGAGAAAGACTGAGATCAGCAAAGTCCTGTAGGTAGAAACCTTAACATTTGGTTTCAGTTCTAATTTCTGTCAGAGTGGATTGGATATTTGCGGTGAGTGACACATGGGCTTTTACATTTTGGTGCATTAGAAAATATATATATATTATACTGTTTTATGTCATATAGATCAAACCATGAGAGTCTCACTGAAGTGAAAATGACAACCTGGCAGGTGTACGTGTATGATTGTTAGCGTTTGTGAGTACAGTTGAGCTGTTGTGTAACCCTTGGCCTGGGTGAAATTAATCATTAACAACAGTTACGTAGTTTTTACATTGAGCTTTGCTTTGATGTAACTCTCATAGACTATGTATTTGTATTAGGAGATACTTTGTATTTTAGACTAATGGTAATGGTGTAAAATGGTGGCAAATTTCCTCAGTCTTAAGGTATATGTCAACTTTTCCATCAGAAAGATCTCCTGGATGATTCCTGTCCAGTCTGAATGTTGTGGTGGGTCAGACTTGAGCCAGTTTTTTGTTATGGCCTTCCTTGCCGCTGTTAGAAGGATCTTAGTCAAGTAAAGGTCTTCTTTGTGTACAGCTGTGGCAATATTTCCTAGGTACAGTGTGGCACATTCCTTTGGGACATTGTAACCTAAAACTACATTTATCACAGTACTAACTGTTACCCGAAATGGTTGGTTTCCCGGACAACTCCAGAAGATGTGGGAGTGATGTGCCTCCGTGCTGCCACAGTTCCTCCAGCAGGACTGTGGCCTCAGGAGTTGTTTACTTTTTATATGAGGAGTGATAAAGGACCGAATCATATTCTTCCAGTTAAATTCTCTCCACTTTAGAGAGTTTGTAGAGGTTTGGAGTGAATGACAGGTATGGTGCCAGTCCTCTTCTGTAATTGTAATGTTAAGTTCATGTTCTCATTTTGCTTTTACATAAAGTGATGTGTATTTCTGGCACTTCATTAAGCTGTGGTATATCTTAGAAATAATCCTGGTTGTCTTTTGGAAGTAGGCACCACACAATACATCCACCACTAGGTTAATCTTTTCTGCAACACTACCTTTGATACCTTTGTTGTAATAATCTCTTAATTGAAGATATCTAAATAAGTCTTGGTTCCTAAGGGAGAACATGTTCTTCAGCTCCTGAAAGCTCCTCATCTCGTTGATTTTTACAACCATGCAAAGTGCTGTCAAGCCCCCGTTCATCCACTCTTTAAAGGTTGCGTCCTGCCTCCCCGGCTCAAAGTCACTATCTAAAGCTACCCATCTTAATAATTTCTGAGAATTTCCCATTTTTATTTGTTTGACAAGGGTAAACCATGTTTCTAATGTAAATGCTGTGATAGGATCAATTATATCCTTAATAAAACATGGTACACTCCTCTCTCTGATACATGCCTGGATACTATAGCCGGGGATGCAGGTCTCAATCCCCTTCCATTTTGCTTCATATGTGTTATCACACCAGTTACACAGGGGTCGTAGCTGCGCCGCAAAATAATACATCTTAAAATTTGGAAGTGCCATACCGTCGTTATCTTCATCTCCATCTCTCGCGCTAAATCTCAGTATTACTTTGGACTTATTTGCTCTAATGCAGACAACCACAAGACTCTCTTTTCTGTTTTCAACAACATCATTCAACCCCCTGACACCCCCCCCCCCTTTTACTCCTCTCTCCTCCTGTTTTTCAATGAAAAGATCAACAAAATCCACCAACATTTAGGCTCCTCCACCTCACCCTCCCCTTCCTCTGAAGCTCTCCCATCCCGTCAACCATTTTCCACCTTTGTTCTCCCTCATCCCTCAGAAATCTCCGACCTCATCACCAAGTCAAAACCATCTTCATGTGTGCTTGATCCCATCCCCACAGTTCTTGTCAAATCTTGTCTCCCCTCTCTACTCCCCCTCATTTCTGTCATTATTCACTCCTCACTGTCCTCTGGAATTGTCCCCACTCTTTTCAAATCTGCAGCTGTGAGTCCCATTCTCAAGAAACCTGGATCAGACACCAGTGACTTCAATAACCTCCGCCCCATTTCTCACCTTCCCTTCACTCCACTCCCATCTCACCAACAATAGCCTTTATGAGCAATTCCAGTCTGGTTTCCGTCCCCTTCACAGCACAGAAATGGCCTCCATAAAAATCACCAACGACATCCTCATGGCAGCTAAGTCTGGTTTAATCTCTATCCTCATCCTCCTCAATCTGAGCGCAGCCTTTGACACCGTTTCTCAACCCATTCTCCTCAACAGACTTTCCTCCATAGGCATCACCAACACCCCCCTGCACTGGTTTCACTCCTACCTCACAGGCCGCACTCAGTTCGTCCAACTCAAATCCTTCACTTCCCAGCCCTCCCCCGTCTCTTCTGGTGTGCCCCAGGGCTCTGTCCTGGGGCCCCTTCTTTTCATCATTTATCTTCTCCCTCTTGGCAATATCTTCTGTAAATTTGGTATCCATTTCCACTGCTTCGCAGATGACACCCAGCTCTATCTTTCCAGTAAACCAACCTCCACTCTCCCACCCTCTTCCCTCACCCTCTGTCTCTCTGAGATCAAATCCTGGTTCACCTCCAACTTCCTTAAACTCAATAGTAACAAGACAGAACTTCTTTTCATTGGTACTAAATCAACCCTATCCAAAACTGAGAGTTTCTCCCTCAACATTGACAGCTCCGCAGTGTCTCCCTCCGCTCAGGTTAAGAGTCTGGGTGTCATCCTCGACAGCTCACTATCTTTCCACTCTCACATTAATAGTATTACCCAGTCTGCCTATTTCCATCTACGTAACATCAATTGTCTCCGCCCCTCTCTCACTCCTCACACCACCGCCATCCTGGTTCACAGCCTTGTCACCTCCCGCCTTGACTACTGTAACTCACTCCTTTTCAGTGTCCCTCACAAGTCCCTCCATAAACTTCAACTGGTTCAAAACTCTGCAGCCCGCATTATTACCAGAACCCCCTCCTCGCACCATATTACCCCCATCCTGCAACAGCTTCACTGGCTCCCAGTCAAATTTCGAATCACTTTCAAAATCCTGCTGTATACATTTAAGGCCATCCACAACCTCCCCCCCATATCTATCTGACCTCATCTCCATTGCCACCCCCTCTCGCTCCCTCAGATCTTCCTCCTCTCTCCACCTCTCTGTGCCCTCTGCCCGTCTCAGAACCATGGCAGAGCTTTCAGTCACTCTGCTCCCCAACTTTGGAATTCACTGCCACCTGACATCAGAAACATCAATTCTTTCCCCATCTTCAAATCCAGATTCAAAACTCATCTGTTCCAGACTGCTTTCTCTCTTTAATTTCACTTCTCCTTTTAGCTTGCTTTTAACTTGATTTGTTTTTAATTATTGTGCTCTTATTTATTCTGTATATTTTGCTTGTGTTTTTACCCACTCTGTTAAGTGTTTTGAAAGGTACTTCTAAATAAAATTTATTATTATTATTATTATTATTATTATTATTATTATTATTATTATTATTATTATTATCTTTTGGTAGCTGGATTGTAGAGAAACGTATCCTAGGTCTTTGACCACCCAAAATAAATTGAGATATAATTTTGTCCCATGCTGAAAACTGCCTTGCTGGTACTTCAATTGGAAGGGATTGAAATAGGTATAAGAGTCGAGGCAAAATATTCATTTCCACCACATTTATCTTACTGCTAAAGTTCAGTGGGTAGGTAGACCATCTTTCCAAGTCCTGTTTAATGTTCACGTGAATAAAAAAGAGGGTCCTTTGTGATGTATATGCAAAGATATTTAATCACCTTTGCCTTCCAGTTTATATTGTATTCATTCTTAATTTCTTTGGGGGGTACATAATTAAACAAGAGAATTTGCGTTTTGGGGATGTTTAGTTTGTACCCAGCATATGAGCCAAATTTTTCTATAAGTCCCATCAGTCTGGGGAGGGATGTGTCCAGATGCCCAAGGTACAGCATGACATCATCAGCAAAAAGGCCAATTTTGTGTTCATGCTCCCCAATAAAGATTCCCTTAATTCTATCGTCCTGGCAAATAGGGTGGGGCTAAGATTTTTTTTTTTTTTACCACAGAAATCTATTGTTGAAGTTAGTTATATTTTTCCAAAGTTGTGAAAAAATAAATGTTTGTTTTTCTGAAATAATAATTCAGAAATGTAATAAATGATTATTTATATATGTGTGTTTGTGTTTGTGTGTCTTTGTTTTTTTATGTGTCAGCAGGTGATTACAGCAAAAATGGGACAAGAAATAAGCATCGTTCAGAAGAAAGGCTACACAATTGAAACAGAAACAGAAAGTGGTGTTATAGCCACAAAGGACGATGACAAGTATTTTATAAAGAAGCGCGAAGTAAGTAGTGAGCTCATTTTCCTTACTTTACAAATAGAAGGCTGAAATGGAAAATTAATTTTAAGAAAAAAAAAACTACTGATGAAAGAAATCCTGAGAGAGTAGAAACCCATGAAATTGAAATTCATTTCAAATGCCCAGATTTCTGTCTGTATCTCAATTTATTTGTGCATATATCTGTTAATTTATGCTTTATTTATTACCTAATGTCTTGTTCGGATTGAAAAAGCTATTGTGATCCTCGAATAAACACCTGAAAAGAAAGCGTTATAAAGTTCAGCAGAGGACTGATTCTGGGATGAAGCTGCTTCCTTAAATGACAGCATCTTACTGACACAGTGGTTTTTTAAACAGATTTCCACAAATGCAGAATTAATCTCAAAGATGGAAACCCTCAAGGCAACAAGCCATCCTCATGTTGTGAGCATCAATAATTCTTTCAAACGTAAGTCTCCAGAAACCTGCTTCAAATCTAACAGTTGTCTGGAATTAATGCAAAATGTATGAAGCTATGACGCTAAATGTATCATAAGTGAAGTATTAACCTGATGATCGTTTGGAAAGTAGTCATTTGAAATCATGTTTGCAACTGCCTTGGATCGGGACTGTTTCATGAAATCTTTTGTTTTGTATTTGATCTGGGAGAATTATCTCAGATATCTCAAAGATGACTCTGAAGATGCTGACGGATTATCTTTTCCTTTGGTCTAAAAATGAAGATCAGCACACTTACTATGCAGTGATGGAGTACTGTCAGGGAGGGAGCCTCGCAGAGAACATCAGAGAGAGGAGTGACTCTCTGCAGGAGTTTGAGGTACCTGCAGGGCCGCCTTAACCTACTCTTACCCCCTTTTTGTTCCAAAAATGATAGGCCCCTAAACTCCGTGGGCCCCTGGGCCTTGTCTCACATGGCCTTGTCTCACAATCAAGCTTAGATATCTGCTCTATTTCTTTTCTAGGTACTGAGCTGGATTGTTGAAATCTGTATGGCACTGAAAGCCATCCATGAAAAAGGTTTGCTTCACAAAGACATGACGCCACAGGTACAGCACACACTCATCCTGGTAAAAAGATCAATGTGTTTTTACAGAATTGACACAATAACTCTTTCACATCAAGTGCACAAAAGACGTGTCTAATATTCTGTGATTCAGATGTTAGAAGTACTAAACAGTGATTTCCATTTTTGTCTTCACACACATCCAACTCACCTTGAGCTCATTTTTTCTTATGCCTGAGAATGCTTCTAAATATAAACAGGAACTTCAAATCATCACTATAACTATGGCTGAAAAACCAGCCCATAGAAGATGTGTGTGGTGGCGTCCAGGCTGACAGAAAACAGAGAGTGCAGATATTCATACAGTCTGAAGAGTCTTCAGCCTGCTAACGTGCTTAATGACAGTGACCATGGTTAGTTCAGCATGTTCACGTGCTGACACTCAGTAATTCACCCTAAACAGAGTACAGCTGGGCTGAGGGGAAAGCCATTCATTTTAAAATCTATTCAGTAATAAAGCACTGAACTGATTAAGATTTTGACCTGGTGATAACTCTGCAGGGGATTTTTTTTATATATATATATAATCTGTACAAATGTACATATACAAGGATGTTTTTCTATTCTATTCTATACTTTTACCTCTTTATGCCAGTGTGCTTGCTCTTTGTCATACTTGCCATCTGTAACCACTAAATCTTCCTGGTGTGGGATCAATAAAGTCTTATCTTATCTTGTCTGTACCAGTATTTCATGGCAATAAGTAAAGAAACTGCATCGCTGTCCTCTTCTGGCTCAAAGCTTCAGGCCTGTTTCAAATGTTACTTGGGCGTGTTCGAAGGTGGAGTCTGTTAAACTACACATACAGTCAAAGGTGCTTTCTGGAGCAATCACTTGCTGCCACCACCTCTATCTTTTCCAGAGTAAACAGAGCAGCTGTTAGGTAGCAGGGCTGCTGTTATGAGTAGGAATCTGTGAACCCCTGAACTGTAATACAACCGTGTTGGCAAAGTCACAGTTTTACCTTTTGTTCTTTTTCAGAACATATACCTCACCGAATTTGGAAAGTTGTGCTTGGGTGGATTTTGGAAAATGGACAAAAAGTACTGAATACTCCTAATTTAATTACAAATATAATCATATAAAGTGTTTATAGGTCTGCAATATATGCATAAATATATGTTGTCGTTTTTTTACACAGTTCAAACAGCAATGAAGTAATTAATTATCTGGCACCAGAGGTCTTCAAAGAGACAACATATGACTCAAAAAGGTACAGACTTTCATACCAGAACAGAAAGTGTTCATATTCTGTCAAGCCAATATTTAAGTCTGGTAACACTGTCCATTGTCTTCACTTCTTCAACTTTACATTTAGGTGCCAAAATATTTCAAAATTATTTTTTCAACTGACGATTTGTTGTCCAGCACAGCAGAAAGACGTCCATCCCCTTTGAACAGTGTTTCGTTTTCAAGTGAACGCTAATGCTGCTCTGTGTCTGCTGGACGACTGATTGCTAAATAAAGGCCATAATAAGTCTGTGATACAGAGTTGCTCTGTATCTCTCCACTTCTTTTCAAACTTTTCTGTCCTTCAGTGGCTAAAAATCAATTTATGCAGCTTTAAGTATTTCACAAGGTTATTGTTTATCATATTTTTTGTTATTATATTTTTTGTAACTGTTCATTCAAAGCCAGCTTCATCTGTCGCTCCATCATAGACACCTCAGTAGTCATTTTCTTATTGCTTCTGTAATAATAAGAATAACAATAATAATGATACTTTCTTCATTTGTAGTGAAATTTGGTCAGTGGGATGCATACTCTATGAGCTCTGTACTCAAACATTAGCGGTAAGTTACCCAGAATGCATGTCATCAAAAATGAGTGGAATCTAAATTTAAAAGAAAATATGCTAAGATGCTAACATGACAATGCTAAAAGCCAAAGTTTAGCAGGTGTAATGTTTCTCATGATGAGCATCTTAGTTCAGCACGTTAGCATGCTCACATCTGCCACTTAGCACCAAAGAGAAACTACAGCTCAGACTGACAAACTGAAGTTTTCATCAGATGTAAAGTCAGCGGATCAACAGTTATAACACTTCATCCTGAGGACTGAAATATTATTTGTATTA
This sequence comes from Chaetodon trifascialis, assembly GCF_039877785.1. NCBI lineage: Eukaryota > Metazoa > Chordata > Actinopteri > Chaetodontiformes > Chaetodontidae > Chaetodon > Chaetodon trifascialis. The sequence continues at coordinate 9,439,537 of NC_092060.1, forward strand.
TTGTTTATTATGATTAACATAACTCAGAAGATCAAATTTGATCTCATGCAACTTTGACAAGAAACAACATTTTACCAACATCTTGATTCTGACCATTTCTACCCATGAAGTTTTAACAATACTTCTTCTCCAGTTTTCTGCAGGGACCACAGTCGATCTCATCCCCAAGATAACATCTGGTCCCAACCCAAGTCTCCAAGGCCAGTGGTCACCAGAGTTTCATGAACTCTTCAGTGACATATTGAATAGAAACCCTGACTCAAGACCTACAGCCTGTGAGATTTTGGCACGTCCAATTACTTTAAGATGTCTCATAAAAAAGGTTTGACACTTTATAAAAATAGTGAATTTACTACCTCACTATCACAGATCTCATCTTCCCTTAGTATGACACAAATCCTCATCATCTGGACCTCTGTGTCCATCTCTGACGATGACTTTTTTTTTTTTGGTAGAGCAAAACAACCATAGACCACCTTCAGACCCAGCTAGACAAGCTTAGAGCTGTGGCAGATAATTTGGAACGTGTGCACCAGAACGCCACCATCGGCAGTCTGACGGGAGGCGTGATCGGAGCCGTGGGAGGGATCACATCCATAGTGGGATTGGCTCTGGCCCCCTTCACTTTGGGAACCTCGCTTGTTGTCACTGCCATTGGAGCTGGAGTGGGTTTGACTGGTGGGGTCACTGCAGGTGTCTCAAACATGACAAACATTGTCAACCAGTCCTCTGATCGCAGAACTGTTCACAGCATCATTAAAGGGTTTGAAGAGAAAATTAATGCTGTAGTCCTCTGGCTCCAGGAGATTAGCAACAGTTTAGAGGCAATCAGCACATGTCAGTCAGCTGATAAACTTGACGAGGGCAGCAGTTTCAACACAGGAAACAAAGCAAGGTTTGGCACAAGGGCAGGAAAGAGCATCAGTGAACTGTGTCAGCTGCTTCGAGTGGTAGGCATTGGCAAAATAGCAGCGCAGGCATCCAAGGTAGTACGTGTGGCAGCAGCTGCAACCGGCGTGCTTTCTGCTTTATTTGTGGCAGCAGACGTTTTCTTTGTTGCGATGGATGCTAAAGAGCTACACCGCATGAGACAGAAAGGGCCAGATGCTGAAGCACATTCTGACATCATGAAATTTGTCAAATCTGTCAGGCAGGCTGGAGAAGAACTGCAGAAAGTTTTGGATGAGTTCAAAATCCTAACCTCTATTATCCCTTCACTTGAGGATGAGAGAGAGTTGGAATGGCAAGACATGGAATGAAGGTAGAGCAGAGGTTAGATTAAGCATCCTGTTTGTGTGCTTGATGCTGCTGCTTGAGGTTTTAACCTCAACATGAGTTCCTAGATCCTAGATAAATAAAAGTCAGATGATATCACAACTAACTATTTTGACATAGAGAAATCATCAAACAAATGATCCAGTGGAGGTACTTGCTGTATAATGATGAACTATATCATAAAACTTTTTAACTTTTATTGGACTGTTTGTCAGTAATAACTGTTTTCTTTACAGTACTCCTTGAAGAAATGTTGAAGGGTAAAAACTGTATTGATGATTCATGAGGTTTCACACAGCTAGATGCCTGAAAAACTGCACATTTATTCTTAAAACTATTATTATTCAGCACCACAAATGAGACACAGCAATACTTTGCTGCCACTTCATTTATTGTAAATCAACTGCCAGTTGCTCACCATGTACAGGACAATCTGACGGATCTCAGGTTCAATGATTTTAAATTAAACACTCACAGATAATGACTTTGTTTTAATCTGGTTGTAGCTTCATGACTGCTGGCAATCTGAATGTTGAGTTTTTTATCTTGTTTGGTGTTTTCTTTTCATTATTTGGTGCATTAAAGGACCTTTGTGTAGGATTTGAAAAAATCTTACTTTGACAACTTGTACTTGTATTAAAAAGACACTGTGGCAGACCACAAAACACACAGCAACTCACAGATCTGACCCAGGGACAGTGAAATGCACCAGTTTTCCACACGATTGTCTCATCTGTTAAACAGTAACTTAGGTCATTATAATAACTTTAAAGACAATTTTTATCAAATATACAGTTTACACTGAGGGGCTTTAACAGCATTTAAACATGCACGCTTATGAGTTATTTGCCAAGCTTAATGTCATCTTGATGCTTCTAGATAATGTTGTATAGACATGAGGAAATGCTGCTGTCTCCTTTGTAAGCTTGTAAGTACAATATGAATACATTTATAACACTTGTCAATATCGTCTAAATCTATACTGATCTATACTGTGAACTGGAAACGCTAAATTCTCTGTAGCTGTAGATATGACTGTCATTTTCTGTCTATGTGATGGAGCCACACTGACTTTAATAAAGGCATTGGCACCTATTCTAGCAACGCTCTCTGTCACTCCTGTCTCTGTGGTTCACTGGCTGATGCTGCTGAACCTCTTTCTGTCCATAGTCCATAAGATAGTTAGTGAGCTATATATAGTTGTGTGCTGTGTTTCATTCATGAGATGTTTTAAATTTGATTGTGTTTGTTTGTGCATATGATTTGTTTATGCATTATGCAGCTTTTACCAAAGTATCATGAAATGCACATTTGTCGCTGGTTTTAAGACTCAGCACACCAGACTGAATGAGCCAGACTTGGCTGATATTCAGGTCATTGTGCTCTAACTTTAAATACTGAATTAAAACTGAAACAGTGATGGTTTGTCTGATGTGCAAAAAGATAACTGCATTTTCAAAAATATGTCTAACAACACATATTTTCATCTTTTTCTTAAAAATGTTGTTTGAGTTCAGTTTTAGGACCTTGGAAGACAGTAACACCCACCGGAGTGTGTGGCCTCCTCAGAAACAGGAAAGTGTTGTGGAATGTTGAAACCAAATTTACAAACCACAAAAAACTCAAATTCAGCTGCCCAATTGTTCAGGAAAAATCCTCTAGAAGGTACTCCATAAAGATCCGCAGGAGTCAGAAGAAGAAGAAGGCGCAAAATACTTAATTCTCGACAACAAAGGAGAATATGTTCAGAAATGCACAGCATGCAAGCCTGAAGAATTCCAACCTACAGTGGTCGGCGTTCTGTCTTATATTCTGTTCAGCTCTCACGCCCCATTGCGTAGTCTTTTGGCAGCTGTTCTGCCTTGGATCTCCCCTTTCTTTCCAGATTTGTGTTGATTCATTAAAGGTGCACTTTGAGATTATATTAAAAAATAGTGAGATTATAAGAACATTCAATCCATCAGTAGTTACAGTAAAACACACAAATATGGGTTATAAGAGAATACATGCTTAAAGGCCTTTTTTCAGACAGTAAGGTTATGTGAGGCCACACAGAGAAGCAGCTGCCAAGACACCTGCATATGAGTCATGGGAAAGTCCCAGAAAGCCCTGATAAGGATGCTCTTTGATTTCATGATTCCTCCATTTCTCTATTTCTACTACAGTATCACACTCAGCAAATCATTTTTATCAGCTACTATTGGTTACAGTGTTTTCTCTCGTCGTTACGTATCATATCAGAAAAAAATATTCTACAAAAGGAGAAGAAGAGGGGGGGCTGCACGGTGGCGCAGCAGGTAGTGTGCGTGCCTCACAGCAAGAAGGTTGCCGGTTCAATCCCCGGGTCAGGCAGGGCCTTTCTGTGTGAAGCTTGCATGCGTGGGCTCTCCCCGGGTACTCCGGCTTCCTCCCACAGACCAAAAACATGCTCATTAGGTTAATTGGTGACTCTAAATTGTCCATGAGTGTGAGTGTGAATGTTTGTTTGTCCTTGCATGTGGCCCTGCAATCAGCTGGCGACCGGTTCAGGGTGTACCCCGCCTCTCGCCCATTGTAGCTGGGATAGGCTCCAGCCCCCCGCAACCCCGAAAGGGATAGGCGGTATAGATAATGGATGGATGGAGAAGAAGAGGAGGGCGGATGTGTCATTGAGTTTACATCGCTACATTGATTCGCAAATTAATGGGAGCTTAGGAAATGGATTTCATAGAATTTCTCTTGAATAATAATAATAATAAATCACTCTTATTATTTTTAGTTCACCATTTTAATTCTACTAACGCTCCACAGTGTTTACTCACAAACTACTCCAGACTCACAGCTGGTGAACCATGTGTGGAGGAGTTGTTGACCAATTTTTATTTTTTTTTTGCTATCTGTAAGGTTCACACATAGAAAAAAAAAGGTGTGCAACGCTGTGATCAAAGTAAATGGTGGCTACTTTGAAGAATCTTGACTCTCAAACATACTCTGGTTTGTTTACAATTGTTCGGCAGTGCCTTAAATGGTTTGTTGTACTTGGACTCAATTGACAGACCGGAGACAAGAGTAAAAGAAAAACTGGTTCTCTTTACGGTAAGAAAACAAAAAACACACTCATAAGGAGCGGAGGAAAAATGAACAAAAGGCACACTCACAAGGAGTGGAACAGCAACTGAAGGCGCACTCAAGCGAGCGAGCAAACAATTTCTCCATGTGGTGGCTTGTGGCTGAGCAAGGGCTGAACGCGGCAGGTAGGCAGAAGCATGGACTCTGGGAGAGAAACTGATGGGAGAGATCAGGATAATCCATTAACCACTGAATGAGAAGGTGTCTGTGTCCAAACTTTTCCAAGGAAAAAAAGTATCCATTTAATTTTTTTTGTGATTTCCTGCCTCTTTGGAGCTAAAACAACCCACAATTTAGAATTTTGTAAAAATATTTTTAGTTTTTAGATTTTACGGCATGTCCACTGTGGTGGACTAAGAACAATTTTACCATAACACAATGAAATCATAATAGGCTGACAAGAAAACAAAAATGTCAATCCAAATTTTAAATAAAACTGAAAATTTGGCCCATATCTTTTGTTAAACTACTGAACAAAATTGACATTATTAAACTTATTTTTCCTAACAAAAGGTTTAACTGAAGTCTGACTCCAATTTATGATTCCTGACATGTTCATAAACAAAAAATATATGATTACCATAGTTAAAAAAAAAAATCTTAACAATATTTGACTCGTTTTCCTCTCTTCTTTTCTCTCTCTTTTCCTCACATTTGAGTTTTGCTGCAGTCTCCACTTTGTCTCAGCATGAAAACAAAGTTCCCTTCATCCCACCCGAACATGAGATATCATCAGAAAGGCAGGATGTCCTCTATTGAGCACACCAGGACTTAGTAGGGTAGCTCTCATGAGTCAAAAGATATCAGGATCTCGAAATTACAAGATAAGATAAAGAAAAAGGAAACATCTGTAAATCCTTTCTCATTGGCAATGATGGCACTATCGCAGCTAATCTGCTATTACTACCTTCTCGCTTTGTGACACTGGGAAATACTGATGTTTCTTAAAAATGGAGATGGCATTAATATTAGTATGTCAACACTGCGCAGGCATCTCAAGTCGTTAGGATTGTTCAGACGGAAAGCCCAGTCTGACGTGCTGGATGTCGCTCTCTTCTTGCAGGAGCAGTTGAACCAACATGGGATGCTTCCTGGATACAAATTCATGCATTTGAAATGCTTCCGTATACTTCCATACCAATGTGGCACCTTTTCTTGTAATTACGAGATCTTTTCTCGTAATTATGAGATCTTTTCTTGTAATCACGAGATAAGGTGTCTAATTATTTATCCAGTGAATGCAATGCGCTTTTGTAAGAATGCATTTAAGAATCATTTTACCGTAATTAGCATGTTAGCATTAGCATGCTAATCATTAGCATATTAGCACAACAATCCGACAGTCAAACCTGTTTGCACCAAAAAGTTCATAGGACCTCATCTTAGCATTAGCCACAATGCTAACAGCTGCTAATGCTAAGCTAACATTAGCATGTCAAATAACACATTGAAAAGATCTCAAACACCATTAGAATGCATTTAAGAATCTTTTTATGATAGGTTAGCATGTTAGCATTAGCATGCTAATCATTAGCATATTAGCACAACAACCCAACATCAAAAGTCAAACCTGTATGCTCCAACAAGTTTATAGGACCTCATGTTAGCATTAGCCACTGTTAGCATTGTGGCTAATGTTAACAGGCCAACATCACTCATTACATTACTAACATTTCAAACTCAGTAGTTCAGTAGAATCACAAGGCACACACAAGATTACAGGTCCCCAGCACAATTACACACACACAGACACAGGTGCGCGCACGTGCGTGCTCTCAGCACAACAGACGCACACACATTCAGATGGAGAAAAAGCGATTTTCTGCCTCTGCACTGGTCTAACGTGGTTGGGAGGAGTGTGGGCTCGAGGCTTCACCTCCTGGCCCTAATAATAAGTTGTAAAAGAAGAAGAAACAACCAAAATAACAAGAGTGTTCAGTGCTCAGCACTGCATCACTAATAATAATAATAATAAGAAGAAGAAGTAGAAGAAGAAGAAGAAGAAGAAGAAGAAGAAGAAGAAACGTGCAGAATAACAAGAGTGTTCAGTGCTCAGCACTGTATCACTAATAATAATAATAATAATAAGAAGAAGAAGAAGAAGAAGAAGAAGAAGAAGAAGAAACGTGCAGAATAACAAGAGTGTTCAGTGCTCCGCACTGTATCACTAATAATAATAAAAAGAAAAAACACACAGGATAACAATAGGGCTCGGGCGAAGCCTGTGCCCCTACAGCTATTTCATAGCTATTTCATAGCTGTAGGGGCACAGGGCTCAGTGCGATTGCCCTGTGGCCCTAAAAAAAAAAAAAAAAAAAAAATAGTGCAACACCCAAGAAGGGAGGAGAGAAAGATTAATATCAGCAAAATCCTGTAGGTAGAAACCTTAACATTTGGTTTCGGTTCAAATTTTTGTCAGAGCGGATTAGATATTGGCGGTGAGTGACACATGAGCTTTAACATTTTGGTGCATTAAAAAAATATATATGCATATTAGACTGTATTATATCATATAGAACAAAGCATCTGAGTCTCACTGAAGTGAAAACAACAACCTGGCAGGTGTACGTGTGTGATTGTCAGCGTTTGTGAGTACAGTTGAGCTGTTGTGTTGTGTAACCCTTGGCCTGGGTGAAATTAATCATGAACAACAGTTATGTTTTTGCATTGAGCTTTGCTTTAATGTCGGGGTTAGGGGTTTTTTTTAACCACAGAACTCTATTCTTGAAGTTAGTTAGGTTTTTTTAAAGTTGTGAAAATATAAATGTTCGTTTTTCTGAAATAATAATTCAGAAATGGATATATGTGTATTTATGTGCCTTAGTGTTTTTTGTGTGTCAGCAGGTGATTGCAGCAAAAATGGGACAAAAAATAAGCATCGTTCAGAAGAAAGGCTACACAATTGAAACAGAAACAGAAAGTGGTGTTATAGCCAAAAAGGACAATGACAAGTTTTTTATAAAGAGGGTTGAAGTAAGTAGTGAGCTCATTTTTCTTACCTTACAAACAGAATGCGGAAATGGAAAATGACTACAAAAATGAAAGAATATACTGATGAAAGAAATCCTGAGAGAAGAAGCTCATGAAATTCATTTCAAGTGCCCAGATTTCTGTCTGTATCTTAATTTGTTTGTGGATATATCTTTTAATTTATGCTTTATTTGTTACTTGATGTCTTGTCCAGATTGAAAAGATACATTGTGATCCTTGAATAAATCTGTTTTTTAAACAGATTTCCACAAATGCAGAATTAATCTCAAAGATGGAAACCCTCGAGACAACAAGCCATCCTCATGTTGTGAGCATCAAGGATTCTTTCAAAGGTAAGTCTCCAGAAACCTGCTTCAAATCTAACAGTCGTCTGGAATTAATGCAAAATATATGAAGTTATGACACTAAAAGTATCATAACTAAAGTATTAACCTGATGATCGTTTGGAAAGTAGTCATTTGAAATCATGTTTGCAACTGCCTTGGATCGGGACTGTTTCATGAAATCTTGTGTTTTGTATTTGATCTGGGAGAATTATCTCAGATATCTTAAAGATGACTCTGAAAATGCTGACGGATTATCTTTTCCTTTGGTCTAAAAATGAAGATCAGCACACTTACTATGCAGTGATGGAGTACTGTCAGGGAGGGAGCCTCGCAGAGAACATCAGAGCGAGGAGTGACTCTCTGCAGGAGTTTGAGGTACCTGTGCAATATCTGCTTCACATTTTCATGCGTGTGATACAAATTTACATGTATCACTTTTTTTTTTTTTACACTTTTGTCCTTAGCAACTCAAAATGAGAGCATCTCTCTTAAACAAACAACTAAAACCATGTGTGACAGCACAAACGGCATAACAATAGCATGAAAAGGTATCCCTGCTACTACATTTCACCACAGTTAACTCTTAAAGAAGCTCTTTGACAGGGCAAAGATTCGCATGTGCTTTCAGGGATGTTTCAGGACTGAGAGCACTGCAAACAAGCAACAAGCTGCGATACTTTGGTTTTCTTAATAGCAAAAACATTAAGGAAACAAACAAAAAAAAAAACAGAAAAGAAATTATTTTTTAAAGAAAATAGATGTTAGTAACTGCATGTACACACACACACACACACACACACACACACACACACACACACACACACACACACACACACACACAATCTGAATCCAGCTTTGATATCTGCTCTATTTCTTTTCTAGGTACTGAGCTGGATTGTTGAAATCTGTATGGCACTGAAAACCATCCATGGAAAAGGTTTGCTTCACAAAGACATGACGCCACAGGTACAGCACACACTCATCCTGGTAAAAAGATCAATATGTTTTCACAGAATTTACACATTAACTCTTTCACTTAATATTCTGTGATTCAGATGTTAAAAGTACTAAACAGTCATTTCCATTTTTGTCCTCACACACACCCAACTCACGCTGAGCTCATTTCTTCCTTCCTGAGAATGCTTCTAAATATAAAGAGGAACTTCAAATCATCACCATAGCTATGGCTGAAAGACAGCACTATCTAAAATATTTCACCAGCCCATAAAATATGTGCGTGGTGGCGCCGTCTGATACGCAGTCTGGGAACCATGAATGTCTGTACTAATATTTCATGGCAATAAGTAAAGAAACTGCGTCACTGTCCTCTTCTGGCTCAAAGCTTCAGGCCTGTTTCAAATGTTACTTGGGCGTGATCAAAGGTGGAGTCTATCACCTCTATCTTTTCCAGAGTAAACAGAGCAGCTGTTAGGTAGCAGGGCTGCTGTTATGAGTAGGAATCTGTGAACCCCTGAACTGTAATACAACCACCATATTCTCAATGTACGCTCCAGTCAATGAATACCGTGTTGGCAAAGTCACAGTTTTACCTTTTGTTCTTTTTCAGAACATATACCTCACCGAATTTGGAAAGTTGTGCTTGGGTGGATTTTGGAAAATGGACAAAAAGTACTGAATACTCCTAATTTAATTACAAATATAATCATATAAAGTGTTTATAGGTCTGCAATATATGCATAAATATATGTTGTCGTTTTTTTACACAGTTCAAACAGCAATGAAGTAATTAATTATCTGGCACCAGAGGTCTTCAAAGAGACAACATATGACTCAAAAAGGTACAGACTTTCATACCAGAACAGAAAGTGTTCATATTCTGTCAAGCCAATATTTAAGTCTGGTAACACTGTCCATTGTCTTCACTTCTTCAACTTTACATTTAGGTGCCAAAATATTTCAAAATTATTTTTTCAACTGACGATTTGTTGTCCAGCACAGCAGAAAGACGTCCATCCCCTCTGAACAGTGTTTCGTTTTCAAGTGAACGCTAATGCTGCTCTGTGTCTGCTGGACGACTGATTGCTAAATAAAGGCCATACTAAGTCTGTGATACAGAGTTGCTCTGTATCTCTCCACTTCTTTTCAAACTTTTCTGTCCTTCAGTGGCTAAAAATCAATTTATGCAGCTTTAAGTATTTCACAAGGTTATTGTTTATCATATTTTTTGTTATTATATTTTTTGTAACTGTTCATTCAAAGCCAGCTTCATCTGTCGCTCCATCATAGACACCTCAGTAGTCATTTTCTTATTGCTTCTGTAATAATAAGAATAACAATAATAATGATACTTTCTTCATTTGTAGTGAAATTTGGTCAGTGGGATGCATACTCTATGAGCTCTGTACTCAAACATTAGCGGTAAGTTACCCAGAATGCATGTCATCAAAAATGAGTGGAATCTAAATTTAAAAAAAAATATGCTAAGATGCTAACATGACAATGCTAAAAGCCAAAGTTTAGCAGGTGTAATGTTTCTCATGATGAGTATATTAGTTCAGCACGTTAGCATGCTCACATCTGCCACTTAGCACCAAAGAGAAACTACAGCTCAGACTGACAAACTGAAGTTTTCATCAGATGTAAAGTCAGCGGATCAACAGTTATAACACTTCATCCTGAGGACTGAAATATTATTTGTATTATTGTTTATTATGATTAACATAACTCAGAAGATCAAATTTGATCTCATGCAACTTTGACAAGAAACAACATTTTACCAACATCTTGATTCTGACCATTTCTACCCATGAAGTTTTAACAATACTTCTTCTCCAGTTTTCTGCAGGGACCACAGTCGATCTCATCCCCAAGATAACATCTGGTCCCAACCCAAGTCTCCAAGGCCAGTGGTCACCAGAGTTTCATGAACTCTTCAGTGACATATTGAATAGAAACCCTGACTCAAGACCTACAGCCTGTGAGATTTTGGCACGTCCAATTACTTTAAGATGTCTCATAAAAAAGGTTTGACACTTTATAAAAATAGTGAATTTACTACCTCACTATCACAGATCTCATCTTCCCTTAGTATGACACAAATCCTCATCATCTGGACCTCTGTGTCCATCTCTGACGATGACTTTTTTTTTTTTGGTAGAGCAAAACAACCATAGACCACCTTCAGACCCAGCTAGACAAGCTTAGAGCTGTGGCAGATAATTTGGAACGTGTGCACCAGAACGCCACCATCGGCAGTCTGACGGGAGGCGTGATCGGAGCCGTGGGAGGGATCACATCCATAGTGGGATTGGCTCTGGCCCCCTTCACTTTGGGAACCTCGCTTGTTGTCACTGCCATTGGAGCTGGAGTGGGTTTGACTGGTGGGGTCACTGCAGGTGTCTCAAACATGACAAACATTGTCAACCAGTCCTCTGATCGCAGAACTGTTCACAGCATCATTAAAGGGTTTGAAGAGAAAATTAATGCTGTAGTCCTCTGGCTCCAGGAGATTAGCAACAGTTTAGAGGCAATCAGCACATGTCAGTCAGCTGATAAACTTGACGAGGGCAGCAGTTTCAACACAGGAAACAAAGCAAGGTTTGGCACAAGGGCAGGAAAGAGCATCAGTGAACTGTGTCAGCTGCTTCGAGTGGTAGGCATTGGCAAAATAGCAGCGCAGGCATCCAAGGTAGTACGTGTGGCAGCAGCAGCAACCGGCGTGCTTTCTGCTTTATTTGTGGCAGCAGACGTTTTCTTTGTTGCGATGGATGCTAAAGAGCTACACCGCATGAGACAGAAAGGGCCAGATGCTGAAGCACGTTCTGACATCATGAGATTTGTCAAATCTGTCAGGCAGGCTGGAGACGAACTGCAGAAAGTTTTGGATGAGTTCAAAATCCTAACCTCTATTATCCCTTCACTTGAGGATGAGAGAGTTAGAATGGCAAGACATGGAATGAAGGTAGAGCAGAGGTTAGATTAAGTCCTAGATCCTAGATAAATAAAAGTCAGATGTTATCACAACTAACTGGTGCAACTAACTGCACATTTATTGTTAAAACTATTATTATTCTGCGCCACAAATCAGACACAGCAATACTTTGCTGCCACTTCATTTATTTACCACCATGTACAGGACAATCTGACCGATCTCAGGTTGAGTGATTAAACAGTCACAAACAATGAACTAATCTGGCAGTAGCTTCATGGTTGATGCCAATCTGAACATTGAGTTTTCTTCTTCTTTGTTGTTTTCATTATATGGTACATTAAAGCCCCTTTGTGTAGGATTTGAAAAATCTTTGACAACACCACAGGATTGTCTCATCTGTTAAACAGTAACTGACATCATCATAATAACTTCATAGACAGTTTTTATCAAATATACAGTCTACACTCAGGGGCTTTAACAGCATTTAAACATGCACGCTTATGAGTTATTTGCCAAGCTTAATGTCATCTTGATGCTTCTAGATAATGTTGTATAGACATGAGGAATTACTGCAAATGCAAGGATTTGGTCTCCAGGTGACTTGTGGTTAAAACGGTCACCTCATGGCAGGGAGGGCTTAGGTGTAAGTCTGTCCGTCTCTGGAGCCCCTCTCAGTCTAATTTGCATGTTTCCTCTGTGTGTAGGTTTTCTCTAGTACGTCATACCAGCTAAAGACATGCAGGTTGTAAAATGGAAACGCTAAATTGTCTGTAGCTGTAGGTATGACTGTCATTTTCTGTCTATGTGATGGAGCCACACTGACTTTAATAAAGGCACTGGCACCTATTCTAGCAACGCTCTCTGTCACTCCTGTCTCTGTGGTTCACTGGCTGATGCTGCTGAACCTCTTTCTGTCCATAGTCCATAAGATAGTTAGTGAGCTATATATAGTTGTGTGCTGTGTTTCATTCATGAGATGTTTTTAATTTGTATTGTGTTTGTTTGTGCATATGATTATGCATTATGCAGCTTTTATCAAAGTATCATGAAACACACATTTGTCATTTGTCAAATACTGAAATAAAACTGAAACAGTGATGGTTTGTCTGATGTGCAAAAGGATGACTGCATTTTCAAAAATATGTCTGACAACACATAGTTTCATCTTTTTCTTAAAAATGTTGTTTGAGTTCCGTTTTAGGACCTTGGGAGGCAGCAACACGAGCCGGAACGTGTGGCCTCCTCAGAAACAGGAAAGATGAAGAAGAAGAAGAAGAAGAAGAAGAAGAAGAAGAAGCTTTAATGCTGGAAATTCAGCAAACTTTATTCAGACTTCAAAGGATTGGGGTGGAAGTACAATTTTGTTGGGTACCTGCCCATGTTGGAATAAAAGGCAATGAGGGAGCAGATAAAACAGCCAAAAAAAAGCAACCAGAATGCCAAATATTATAGATATACGCTTTGGTAAAGGAGAAAGTAAGGCAATACTCAAAAAAGAAATAATGACAAAATGGCAGGACAGATGGGACAGGGATAGCAGTGGAAGGAAATACTGTAATGTGCAGAAGTCCATTACAACACAGGGTGTCTATCGAGGTAATAGAAGAGAGGAGACTGTATTAACCAGATTAAGATTTGATCATACAGGTCTTAATAAAACAATGTTCTTGATAGGGAAAAGTTGTTCAAATGAATGTTCGGAGTGCAAAATAACAGAAGATGTGGAACATGTATTGATGCACTGTCAGAAATATAGGGGAGAGAGGACAGAATTAGGTTAGCTGAGGGTTGGGGGGTTTTTTTGGTTATGTTTTATTTTGTTTATTTAAAACTTCTATTTATTAAATATCAATTAATTGATATACAGGAATCCTTGTGTGGAATCCTTCATGCTACATACTCCGGTACAGTAGGTGGCGGTATGCACCTAATAAGCTATGGTTGCAACCCGCCATTAAACCAGAAGAAGAAGAGGAGGAGGAGGAGGAGGAGGAGGAAGAAGAAGAAGAAGGCGGATGTGACGTCACTGTGTTTACAGCGTTCTGTTTAGACGCAAATAAACAGGAGCTTCGAAAGTGGATTTAATAGAACCTTTCTTTGAATTCATATATTTACCATAGTACGGCATAGTACCATATACGGCATAGTTGCCGTATTTCGATGGGTGCTCACGGGGTTTTGGGGAACGAGCCCGAGTCTATTGACTACTCGGTGCACGAAGCCTGGAATGAAGCCACCAATGTCTACCTGCTGGTTATCCTGGTCAGCTTCGGACTGCTGATGTACGCCAGAAAGTAAGGACAGTTTGAGCCAACCCTTCACTCTACCACTCACAATAGGCTTACAGTAGGTAGACGTGCAGCACAGGCGTGTGATTCACTCAGAGCTCGCCCTGGCTGGTTCGGTTCTCATTATAGTCCAACAGTAACATGTATTTTTTATTTGTGCCAGTTTTTCAATTATTTCTGTCATCTACTGTCAGAAATAAATGATGATATTAATATAAAATCAATGTGGCTCAAGCGCATTGCTGCCATTCTTATTGTCTCTGTCCACTTCTAATTTAGAAACAAGAGGAAGATCATGCGTATCTTCACTCTGCCTCCTACCGTCGGCAGCAGCCCGGAGCCCAATTTCTACGACAGCCTGCAGAAGGTCCGCCTGCGGCAGCAGCTGGAGATGTACTCTCTGGGTGAGCATTAGTGGAGCTCTGCATGGTACAAGAACGAATACAGCTTGGATCGTGCACTGACACTTCCACTTTGATGAACTTGGGGTCAGTTGTGCCCACTGATTTGTTGACAGTAGGATCTTGGTATAGTTTTCACTATTTGAAGCTTTTTTTTTTTTTTAAATTACCACAACATAAAGTCTAGCTTCATGCATGCATATTGAGTCTTAAAATCTGAAGTGTGTCTTTCATCCTTTCTTACTCTAGACAGCAGAGAAGGAACTGGTTCCGCAAAATGTTTTCAACGCGTTGTGTTTTGGTTATGCTTCAGGCAGCGTGCTCATGTGAACACTTCAAGACTGACAAACACTTCTGATGACCTAGATTGTGATCAGTCTAAATAGGCACCTGTGTCTTCTGTCCTATCTTTTAGCCAGGAAGTTTGAGCAGCAGCAGGGCCAGACAGACAGTGTGCAGCTCTCCATGGAATGAGAGCAGGAGAGAGCTCATCCCTCTCTGTCAGCAAACACTCCTGCGTCTTCAAGGCCTCTGCACATGGATAGGAAAGGACTAAGATGGCTGTCATGATCAGCCAGCTTTGAAAGCAGCTACTCCTATCCTGGCTGAATTCACCCTCAGTTGTCTCTTCTTCGTCTGCGACACATGGAGTGGGTACAGCTGGATGGACGGAGAGGTCAAGAGCGAAGGGGAGTGTGGCATCTCGCAGGTTTCCTGTATGGCATTCAGCAGTGACTCTTAAGTTGAGCAGTGATAAATATTTAGCTGCAGTAGTTGTCACTGAGACATCGTCAGTATGGTGTGAGATTTTTTAAAAAGACAAAAGTCGACCATGAAGAATTTCTTGCACATAGAACAGAATATTCTCCTTTTAGATTTAACATAGTTTCTGTTTGGTTTTCATTTGTTTTTGTTGTTTTTTCTTGTTTTTTAAATGTTTTTTGTCAGCTGGGTACTAAAATTAAAAGTCTAAAATGTGAAAATAAAGGCACATAAACCTAAAACAGCACATAAACACACACAAAAACAAGTCAGCATGCCTTGATGATCACAACTGAGTTAACATGAGCTTCATCTGATTTTTTTATGTGACTACTAAAAACAAAATCACCTTTTCATCCAACTAGCTTTTACCTCAAGAAAGTTTCTCTGCTCACTTCAAGTCAGTTTGCAAATAATTTTATTTTTATTTTACACAGCAACCAAACTTGATTGGAATCAGATTTGCATGAATTTTGTGGGCAAAAAAACCCAAACATTTCAGGCACGTTACTATTCCAAGCAGAGCATTTTTATTTGTTCTAAAACATTTCTGGGGGAGGTCTTTAATGTGTCGAGTACTCTGGTTCATACTTGCAAAACTACTAACATCACCTTCAGCCTGAGCTGTAATTTGTGTTAAGTGCTAATTACAAATGTTGCATGCTAGCATGCTGAACTAGGATGGTGAACATTATGCCTGTTTAATACTAGCGTTTACATTTTTATTGTGATCATATGAGCATGTAGCTCAAAGCACTGCTACGGTATGTCCAAGTACATTCTTACAGAGCTGCTAGCATTGCTACCACAAATAAAATCCCTTTCACCACTGGACCTCTCTCAAGAGTCCTTCACCAATGGGATGTCCAATTCATTTTGTAGTATATTAGAGCCTGTCAAAGATCATCAACCATGGAGCAGTAAACTGCTCTGTTGGCCAGAGACCAACCAAAATGATCCCTGTGTCATCCTGAATTGAGAAGTTGAAGAATTTTAACTGTTGAAACATGTCCACTGATAACAGAAACAAGACATGGAACAGACAAACATGCAGTAAAAAATGTCATAAAATAATGGAGACAATACAGACATTTCATTCATTATCAATACAGTAAAACAGATGCCAGAGAATAAAATGATTTTTCCAAATACATAAAGATGAATCAAGTAGAATTACCACCTTACATCCAAGTCTGACTTTGAAGGAAATTAATAAAAGAACTGAGTGAAAAAGGACTGACAGAGAGCTTCATCACATGGAGCAACAACAATCACCTGAAGCTCAATGTCAGCAGACCCAATGAACCTGTGGTGACTGCAAAGCTTCAAATATGGATGATGCTGCTAAGAAACTAAAAACTGTAAAACATGGATGCTTCACACATATCTTCAACCAGCAGCACAGAAAATCTATACAATCAGCACAGTTTGAAGGTGGAGAGTCAGGAATTCAGCATCTGACCAAATGTGAAATATGGTCACCATTTCTCCTTCTCTTCCCTTCAGTCAGAAAAGTGTGTTTGCTCAATATCATGATGTCGCAGTGAAGTTCGGGACTTCCTGTCATAATTAGTGCGTGAGTTCTTGAGTTATGGTGAAAAACGTGTTTCTTTGTGGTCACAGTGACCTTTGACCACCAAATTCTCATCAGTTCATCCTTGAACATTTGTGCCAAATTTGAAGAAATTCCCTCAAGTTCCTGTTTCTCTGTTCCTGAGATGTCGTGGTCACAAGAATTGGACGGATGGACAAACCAAAAGCACAGTGACTCCAGCCGTGGCTGTCGCCAGCACAGAGGCATAAAAACAAAGCATGCTCTCTTTGATTTAAGAGTTGTTTTCTGACTGTTGTGCTACACATTCAAATCAGTTAGGAATGGAAAACTGACTTTATTTACAGCAATCTTATAGTGTTGGACTGATCATTACACACAAACATGAGCAGCTGATAGCTTCAGCAGTGTAAACATGGCCATGGTGTTTGCATCTCTTTGGAAATGTCTGATTTCCTGCATGACTTTGTTAAAGCTCGGCACCAGGAAAATATACAAAATGCACCAGGCATAAAATAAATTGTACAATGCAAATTCCCTCACGTCTTAACTCATGTAAGACCTTTGTCTGAACAATAGAGAGTATAAAAATAAGACGTTTTGAAACTTAATATAAAAACGCAATTATGTACAGATGAAGAGGCAGCCAATCAGGAAACATACAATATTCATTCACACAGTACAGCAAGCGGATTCTGCAGAAGTAAAATAGAATTCAAGTGGCGGGAGCAAAGCAAGATGCTCATCTACGATGCAAAGTTCTTTATTGAGCACAAACCCTCAGTGTGGGCCACGAGGACAGACATCCACATCGTCAACGGGGAGCGTGCTGGCATACTGGGATGTCCAGTCTCTGAGGAAAAGCTCCTTTGCTTGGCTCTGCAGAGTCTCTTGGCCTTTTTTAACCTCGGAGCCCGTCTGGTTCACCACCAAGCCCACACCAGCTGTCTGGGTGAAGTAGTTCTCCGACCAGTTGGACGTCCCTATGAACACCGAAACAGTCGAACGTGTAAGACATCTGACATTTTGGTGAGATTTCTACTCTCACCACCACTTAAGGAAATATCTATTAATGCTGAAAAGCTAGAAGGCAGTCATGTTAGCTGCATGTCACAGTGGACATGCACATTGTGGTCTTCCCCACAATGTGCAGAGAAGGATTATTTACCTTCTCAGTGTTTGGAATTGTTTTATGGGTCTATAAAATCACAGGATTATAATTCAATAACACCAACCTTTGCAGACCTGCAGCTAAAACCCTGAGCTGACACGGTTTCCTTCTCTGAACAAGGCACTGTATTTGAAGCTAATTATATGTTTTGCGTGAAATAATCCACAAAATATGCAAAACTAAATCTATACCTAAGTACAGTGCTTGAGTAAATGTAGTTTTTCCACCTCTGAGCCTGTCACACTGGATATTTCTTTCGTTTGAAGTGTGAGAGGAGTTCTAAAAATGCAGTAACAGCATACCTATATAGACCACTCTGTCTGTCACCATGTACTTGGCGTGATTGACTCGAGCAAAAGGAATCTTCATCTGCTCCGCTGTTGAAGGCACTGTGAAGATTTTCTGCACAGAAACAACAAAACAAGAATTTAGGATGGCTCTCCCTTCTGTTAAGACTGCTGTGTCTGAGTCACTGTCAGGGAATAAACATCTCCCAACATACCACGCCAATGTCACATTTCAGTGGAGGCCTGTTGAGCACCAGCAGGGACTGCAGGAAGGTGAACATGGAGGCAGGCGAGTGCTTCCAGCAGCTCACCAGGAGCCGAACCTCTACGTCTCTGGTGCAGGCAGCAGCACGCAGGGCCGAGTCAATGGCGGGCCAGAACCTGAGAGAGAGACCGACACACAGGTTGAACTCTTCAGCAGGGAACGCTGGGGACTGATCAACATTCATTCATTCAGCTCAGCATGTTAACAAAAAGTGCCCAGTCAGCAGGTGAATCTCACAGAAGCTTTGCCAGTCAATCAAGGGTCCTGTGTGACTGGTGATTCAATAAATAGCCTTTTAACTAGTCTATTTGCAAGACATCATGAAGGGCATTATTTGATACTGTAAAACCTGTATCTAATCAAGTAACTTAAATAATATTAGATTCAGCGATTTGACACATTTTTTTCATGGGGAATTTGTGTCTGACAGTGAATATGTGAACAGACATTGGTGGGTCTCTGCAAGTTGAACTGGCTCATCACCTGAGTGGCTTCGTGAACTCAGACAGAGGAAGATAATCCATGACAGAGATGAAAATGAATTTCTGGGCGTCGTCGATGACAGATAAAATGGTGGAGAGATCGTCTGAGCGGCCGCGGGCTGAGATCTGCCGAGGGGCGCTCTGCAGGAAAACAGATGTCACACAGGAGCGAAGAATCATGGGAGAAATGAGAGAGAAGAAGAGTGTACACATAAACACGTCTGTATCAGCCTTTAGAGATGCACAGTAATCAATACAAAAAAACAAACTCTTCCTCTGCTTACAGAATAGATCTGAACTTACAGACAGGTAGACCTGAGCAGGCACCCCATTGAACTTCAGGTGCAGGGGATTCTGGGAGCTGGACAGGGCAGAGAGACGAGCAGGCCAGTACAGTGGCAGGGAGCTGTTCGTACCACCAAGGCTCCAGTACACCCCAAAGATCCGAAAGGCGTCCTGAGCCAGGCAGCTGCAGTCCTCCACCGACAGGCCGACCTCCTTGACCTTGGTTCAGCAGAGCACACAGGACATGTTAAATCCATCACAACCCCAACTACATCTGGAAGTGCCCTTTTTCTTTCCATACCTGACTTAGAGAGCGCCAGTCCATGTTAGCACTGCCCAAGTAGAAGTGCTTTTGATCCACCACCCACAGCTTGGTGTGGACAATGCCTCCAGTTACAGCGTTGAGGTCTACCTCTCTAACTTCTGCACCTGGGGAAAAAAGCCACACAAACAATGAGAAAACAGCAAGATAATGAAAATCTGGTGAGGGAAATGGCAAGAAAAAAACACGACAGAGAGGTAACACAATGTGATCAACATCCTCAGGCCATGATGTACCTGCTGCTGCCAATTCTGCCGTATCCTGGGTTGAGGTCTGAGGGCTGTTGACAGCAATCTGGAGTTTCACACCTTTGGATTCAAGCTGATTAAGCTTCTCAAAGACCATTCTTCCCTGCAAAATATGTGGAAATAATATCACACACTTCAGAAGCTCAAAAGATTCTCATGTAATCACTTGATATGCTGCATCACGAGACCAAGGCATGATGCTGAACTAACCTGAGAGTCGGTGGAGTCAGTGAGCTCCAAATCGTTGCCTCGCAGTGTGAAGTAGAAAGCAGCGATGTGGACCGAGCTGTTGGCCTTGTCGAGCAGATGCAGCCAGCTGTCTGCGATGCTCTGCCTGGACGAGGGAGAAGACTGGTAGAGACCCACAGGGATGCTCTCCACCAGACGCACTCTGACAAAGGAAGAGGGAAACTACAGCTACAACCACTGACACACCAAACAGAATCCAGTCAGCGCTGTTCAAGTTCTGAGTTCTGATAAGGTAGATTTTATAAAGTCTTATTTTGTAAGAGTAAACAACTCAAAAGAACGAAACTAATCAGATAAATCAGCTTCTCTTCATCTTCTTACCGACAATCAGTGCTGCAAGGCTCTGGCACAAAGCCAAAGCCCTCGAGCATGTGCAGTTCCAGCTGAGCTGTGAGCTGAACCACAGACATGGGAAGCCCGTAGTGCCAAACATGCTGCCCAAACCCCCCAAGAAGCAGCAAGACGGTGGGCAGGAAGCAGAAGAGGCCAAAACTGGAGCATCCAGAGCTCTACAAAATGGGACGAGTGCAATTTGAACTTGTAAACAGATGGGTAAAGTTAGATGATCATTGCTTTGACAAGAGTCTGAGTCTGTTTAGGATTGTGCTGCGTGCCTAAGCTGTTACAGGGCTACAGGGCGTGGTGAATTCCTCGTTCTATGACTGACTCTGTTGAGGCCACCGAGGAAACAGTGCAACTGAGATCAGTGCAAGCAGAACAACATGACCCACCTTAGCTGACTTGGCTGAGCTGGCTTTAGCAGGCTTCTGTGGTGCTACAGGACATATCGACTCATCAATGCGGGCTCTTTTCTCTGCAAGGTTCGAAGACTCTGACTGGCTTTTAGGTGGTTCATGATGCTCCTTCACCTCTGTTGCATCGTAGTCTTCATACATTTCATCTGCCAGGTCATCCTCACATTCAACATCTGACGAAGATCTGCTGTCCTTTAATTCATGTGTGTTCATTGGCTCCGTCTCCCACGGCGGCTCTTCGTCCATAATAGCCTCCTCTTGGCTAGCCTTGGCTTTGTGAGGGATCTCTGCAGACTTTTCAGCATCTCTAGAGGCAGTGACGCCAAGTCTGCTTTTAACCGCAACATCAGACTTCTCTTCTGTGTCTTCCGGTGGCTTATGGCTGATGGAGCCTTCATGTGGAAGGTGCGATATGGGGGCCGGTATGGCCTCAGCTTCTATTTCAAATGGTTTTCTCTCGTCTTGCTCTGACCCCTGCTCTGGTCTGAGGGCAGGCCTGGGGCTTACAGTCATAGGAGGGCAGTGCACAGGCTCAGACAAACTCCAGCTCTTGGGTGTAGTAATTAAGGAGCTATGGGCTGCTGCAGAGACTTGTTCTGTACTGGCAAATGGAGAAGGGGCTTCAAAACCGATTCTGGGGGTGCGGACTGTTGGCAGGGGGAGGGCTCTGACATCGGGTGTCTTGGATTTCGAAGCCTCCCCGATTCCACTTCCAGGTTTCTCGAGAGGCTGAGCTATGTGGACAGGGGTGTCTTTTTTGGGAAGAGGCAGCTCTGTGTTCTGGCTCACACCGGTGGGTCGTTTATGGAAAGTAGGGATTCGGGAGACGGGTTTCCCACCTCTGCGGTTCATGTCTTCTTTCTCCTCAAGCTCTCTTTTTGCAGTCTTGCTGTCGTCCCAGAGACGATCCAGCACAACACTACAATGCTTCAGTTCCTGAGGAAGACAGAACGTCATCAATCATTCATCTATAGCGCCTCTCTCACCATATGCACATAAGTTTTAACCCAGTGACTCTGAATAGCCTCATGACAACATCCTGAGTTGCATGTAACACCAAAAACACCAATAAACAATATCAACAATACTTTAACATTGTACTTTACCTTGAGAGACGTCTGTAGCACTGCAATAGTTAGAACAGCCACACCTATACAAATGAGCTACCTCACCGGTCTGATCCTCCCCTGCATGGCCACCGCAGACTATTTAACATGTCATGGGTGCCAATATTTGTTTATGAACATGACACGAGTGTTATAATAGATTCAAGATCACAATAACACTGTTTGTGAATATGGTGACCATGGCAACCATCTGTCAGTGTTCAACTAGATAATACGATTAGAATAGGTAGTGGATAATAGAATTGAGGGTGGTTCATCAGGGCACGCCATCGATTCTACAGGATGTATTGTAGTCCTCCCTTAAACAATGAATATTGACATATAAGGCAATTTGCCAGCAGTGTTTCATTTACTTCATATCATATGCAAATGCAACTGAATGTCTCCATCGTGTTTTAATGTTTTAATTCTCCACAGTGATATCAACAGTGGTTAGAAATCAATCATTGTATATTAGCCACATTTTTGACACAATAAGTCACATTTTATTTTATGTGATTTATACTAAGTGGGACGTTTTGTAGTTGAAAAATAAACTATGTCATGTAACAAAGGATGTCATTTTGGTATTTATGTACAGCAATATCTTCCTTCCTTAATAAACCCACAAATATTGATTTTGACATTGTCTCAAAGCTCAGGTGTTAGTTGAGCTCTCCTGTTTATATGTAAATAAATAACTCACACGCTTAATACATAAATCGGCTTTACTTCTCTACACGCAGGCTAAAGGAGATTAAAACACAGCATGACAGTATTTCCTGGTGATGATCACACACTGCACAGGCACAAAGCTGGTTTCTCTCACCACATGGCTGTTTAAATAAGAGTTGCGCCACGCCCAGGCACCCTACTGTAGACAGCTAGCTGTGCTTTTCCGGCCTAAACAAAACATCTAACAGCGAGAGGTGTTTGCTGTTTGGGTTTCTGTGGGGTGAATTATAGCCTACCGCCGCATCTGTCTCCTCAGCAGTTTCCTCCTCCAGCTCAGCCGGGGGACTTTGATCGGTCTCCATCACTTGGCTCTGCACAGACTCAGAGTCTGACTCATCTGACTCCTGACAGGACAAAATCGGTTAACAGTTAACAAGGAGGAAACAACACAGTACTAGAGTATCATTTAGAAATTCCACAATCAAGGACTTAAGGACGTGTGCATAGGCTGTTATCTTCCTCTGCGCCGTGCAAATGTCAAAAGTCAAAAAAATATATATACAGAGCAAACGTTTTATCACCCGAAACACCGTCTGCGAGACAAAGAAATAAATATATGACTAAACAATAACTTACCATGGAGGTGCAGCAACTTGGTAACGTTAAGTTTCGGCCGGTCGCAGCGGTTCACGCTCGCGGTGCAGTAATTAGCTCGAACAGTTATGCTAACAAGCTAAGTCAGTATTACAAACGTTCACGTGCTAATAGCAGTAACTAAGCGACAGTTCATGGCGGGCTGCTTCCTATAAAACCATTTCTCGAGTATTTTTCTCGGGTTAGCCAGCTAACGTCGCTGGCCTAGACGATGGCGAGCAAGCTACGTGGCCGACAGCGAAGTTTTCAGCAGTGGAGGAAGAGGAGGCGGAAAAGCTGAGTAATAAAAATACCCACCACGTACGTAGTCCTCCCGTGCGGGCGGGTCGACCTTCTCCGTGGAGTCGGTGTTGGGTCCTGTAACTCTGCCTCACTTTCCTGAGTGGGGTGGATACTTTTTCTGGATCGCAGTACCATCGGCATCTTGTACCTCTTTAATAATGCAACAGACTTCGTCACACGAGATTAACGGACGGACCGGAGCGTGAGGAGCGGGCACGTTTATTTGCTATTCTGGTGTGAGCCCCCTCTGACACACGGCTATTGCCGAGCTACGGTAAACGAAACGTGCATTGAACAGCTGCTAGTGTTGTCAAAATCCCTTTCCCCGTGACCCAAGAACGACCAGGACATTTACGCTGGTTTGAACGCGCCGTCAGTCTCAAGATAAGTAAACAGCAAATTGAAGAAACCGCGATTTCCTGTCGTCGCTGATTGGCCGTTGGAATCAAAACAGTGGCTCCGCCTATCAGACGTTACGCAGATGACAATGCGGAAACGAGGGATTACCGTTGTCTGATGCGTATCTTGGAGCTCGATGTGGACTTGTTATAAGGTCTGTTGTTATTGTTATTATCGTTAAATGATAACTGACAGCTTAAACAATTGATGATACTGTGGACAAATAAAGCACAACGGAGCGACAGCACGAACTAGTTGACGTTCACATCAGTTAATTTTCAGTAATTTTAGCCGCTGAAGAGAAGCCCTGAACGTAAGGCGACCTGTTGTTTATGTCCGAAGCAAAAATGAGGGTAAAGACACTGCGAGTTATTTAGCTGAGTTTATGACTTTCAAAGGTTGCGAAAAATACACTGGGAGCAGAGAGACCTGTGTAGTATATGGTCTGCTGTTGTATTGCTGTATGATAAATTGTAGCGGTAAAAGTTGACGCAGTGTAGAAGTCATAAGTCATTGTAATTATGTCGTGGGATTGTTGTTACACTGTCATTAAAGACGACTGACGGATCTGATGTGAAAGTGAAAGTTACTGTCTGACTTCTCTCCAGTCCAGTCCAGAGTGAAGATTCACGACTAGACAGCTTCATATGGAGTTTGCCAGATCTGATTCTCTGAGGGTTATAATTTATATACAAACATACATTATCATGTCAGAATGAAGATTAGATGAAAGCGTAAACATTGCTTACAAATGTATATGGTTCCACATCATATATTGTCCAGCCACATCAGTGTTAACACGTTCTACATTTGTCTCGGAGTTCTGTTCTTGACCCGCCGACCTGTTGTCACTTTGGTTCTGTCTCCATGTCTCCCATGTAACCTCCTCAGGCTGAGAGGAGAAGCAGTTTCTCTGTGATTATGGACCGTTAGTTCGACCTGTCAGTTCTCCGATGGAAGCTCCAGTCAGAGCTGCACCTCCTCCCAACTCCTCCACCCCGTCTCCCCCGATCCCCCTGCGCCCGGCCGTCGCCCCCTCAGTTCAGCTTGGCTTCACGATCCTCTACACCACGCTGTACGCCGGACTGTTCCTGGTGGTGTATGTCCAGCTCTGGCTTCTCTACCTCTATAGACACAAAAGATGGAGCTACCAGAGTGTCTTTCTGTTCTTCTGCCTGCTCTGGGCTGCCCTCCGCACCACCCTGTTCTCCTTTTACTTCTGTAACGCTCTGGAGGCCAACCACCTACCTGTGGCCGTGTACTGGCTGCTCTACTGCTTCCCCGTCTGTCTGCAGTTCTTCACCCTCAGCCTTATTAACCTGTATTTCACCCAGGTAAGACTAATGAGAAGTGGCTTATTCTCTTGATGCTAGGATACGGCCGCTGTAAGGTGCAGTAGCTATTAAATGAAGCTATATGTCACTTTATAGAGACCGAAAACAAGATCCTTATTAAATGCTTCTTTTGTGTCATTCTTAATGTCTGATTTTTCTGCTGACTCGTCTTCTTTTGTCTGTCTTATACCACAGGTGGTACTCAAAGTGAGAGAGATTTATAGCTCAGAAGTGGGCAGAGGACTGTAAGTTTCCATCTACAGTAAAGAAAAAAGCCCCTTTAGCATTTAGCATTATACTGTGTCAAGCTTTTGTTCTGAACCCCGATTATCTTGATTAAGCCTCAGATACACAGTATGACTTCTAATCCATTCATCGCCCTGGCTTCCATGTCCTCCTCAGGTGGCTGGCACGGTGCGCGTACGGCACACTGAGCGCCTTGTTCCTCTGTGTCAATGTGGTCTGTGCGGCTCTTGGGGACAGAGGTGCTGGCGTTGGGTCAGGGGAGCTGACCTGGAATCTGGTCTTGGTTCGAGTTCTTGTCAACGACTTGCTCTTCATCCTGGTTGCGGTGTTGCTGGCCGCCTTGCTCTTGCTCTTGACCAGACACTCACACTCCACCAGCCCCTACCTGATCAGCAAGGTGTGCTTAGCATCAGTCTGGGAAACGACCCGATATAAAATATCAAAATAAACACAAGCTAAAGGGGCTCTCTGCTGATTTTACACATCCAGATTAGTTTACTTCTTGTGATTAGTCCCTCTCAGTCTGTGGAAACAGTTGTATAATGCCTTCTGTGGCTCTGCAGAAGCTTTGTGGAGTCTGACAAAATTACCATAATGACATCACTATGACAGCATCGGGCTCATCTGAGCTTGTGCTTGGAAACTACACATTAATGCAGAACTTACAGACTGGATGTGTGCGGTTTGAAAGACTTGTGTCTAACAGGCCTAAGGGAGGGTCCAATGAAAGGTCATATTGAGTTGCATTATGGGAATCATAGGATCCAGAAATTTTGACCAATACAAGGGAGTGAAAGTCAGGATTTCTGTGTCTGCTGCATCTGTTGTGAGCATTCAGTACAAATGACTGCAGCACCCCTTGAAACATAAGCACTTCTTACCCTCCTCTGTACTTCTGAGGCTAATAGTGCCTTTTTTTTTACTTGGCCAGGGGACCACAGTGTGCCGCACAGCTGCACTGGGAGCAGCAGTGATCTTGTTGTTTGCCAGTCGAGCCTGCTACAACCTGACAGTCCTCGTTCTGTCTCAGAGCCACCGCGTGGAGTCATTCAACTTTGACTGGTACAACGTCTCTGACCAGGTAATCATCGAATGCTGGAGTTGAAGCACTCTGAACCAGTGTAACACACTGCTTGGCTCAAGCTGACAGTAATGGTTGTCATTATTTTCATGTCTCAAACATTATGATGAGGTTGATAGTCGTGGCCAGTAACACTGCTGCTACAGTACATGACAACCCTGTGTGTGTTTCTTTGTAGGCTGACTTGCGCAGCGAGCTGGGCGACAGGGGCTACCTGGCTTTTGGCGCCATCCTCCTCATATGGGAGCTGCTCCCGACCAGTTTACTCATCCTCATTTTCAGAGTGCGCCGGCCTACTCAAGAGGTACTTTGCACATCTGACACAAACTGGACCAAGCGTCAACTTAATAAAGAAATGCAGAAATGAAACTCAGGGTCTGCATTGCTGAAGCAGTGGAACCTGTGTTTTTTCTGATCTTCACAGACCAGCAGCATGGCCGTCAACAGCCGGGTCCTACCTCGTCCATATTTCTTTGATGACCCCCAAGGCAGCGATGACGATGTGCCTGTCCCATGGGCACGTGGTTCACATCCACACACAAGGTACTGTCATTAAAATCATGTTTGACTCACACAGACCAAACCAGTACGTGATCCTACCATAGCAGAATCCTCAAAGCTCCCATCTGTTGCTCTTCTCACTCTGTTTCAGCTGGTACGGGTCAGAGACCGCTCCTCTGCTGTTCACCAGCAATCCTCCAGGCCAGAGCCACCAGCACCATTCATTCTACTCCACCCCCCAGAACTGACCGACTCCTCGCCGCTATCAAAGCCGTCATGTCCTCCATCACATTCATCTCAAAGGACAAACCACACACAGCTAGCTACCAGCCAGTAGCAAACCCCTCTGCCAGCAGTTTTTGCACTGAAAATCTCAGGAAGTCATCGCCAAATAGTGGATATGCACCTTCTAGTTTTTGAACAGAGGCTATATTTAACTCTTTCTAGGCTCAAAGGGAACAAAGTTGGTGGGAAAAGCCCAGCAGACGTGACATTACACTCAGTGATCTCCTTATAAAGGTTAAGCTGAGATTTGGTCACATTTGTGAACTTGTTGCTTTCTGTAAATACGTCCATTTGTCCTATTGTTGATGCGAGGTAAACTAGCTGCACCATTCCTAAAATGGCACATTTTGCTTCATTAGCATTCCTCATTAAATGAATACATTATACAGTGTAGCTCATGAGCTTGCAGCACGCGGTAACCACTGGTAACAACTATTGATGATACAAATTTGCAGTTTCGCAAAGAGAGTACCTTTTCTCTTACACGTCAAGTGTAAAGGAAATGGACTAAAACACAAATGATCATGGGTCTCTTTTTGTTTATTTGAGACCAGTATTTTCTTTTGATAAATTTAATAAATTATTCCACATCAGCAGTTTGTCTTTTCTATTGTCAGACCGAACAGCCACTGCAGGTATTCACATGCTCAGTTGTTGTTTTTGCTCGTTTGTTACTTTTTGGGTCATCATCTGCTGTTCTTTTAGTGTCTGTGTCACATTTGCAAAGACTTTCCACAGTTTGAAATTAAAGTTGATTTTTATTTTTATTCTCTTCCTGTGTAATTGTATTTTGATGTAAGTTTAACTTATTTTATGACTGCGGTTCTACCTTTAATTGTACATAAGAAAAATCAAATGTTACCCATCACTGGGATGAGGCTTCCTCATAGTGAGTCGTTGATGTGTGGCTTTGGCTTAACCACATGACTGACATGTTCTGTGTGATCAACAAACCAATAAAAACATCAAAATGAGCTTGTCCAGTCTGTTGCTAAGCAGAAAATGTACACGGGAAACAAGTACTTGACAACCTGTTTTACTTGTTTTAGCCCATTATATATATACAGTATGTGTATGTATGTATGTATGTATGTATGTGTGTGTGCGTGTGTGTATATATGTATGTATGTATGTCCACACACACACACACATATATACATACATACATATACACATACATACACACACACACACACACATACATACATACAAACATACATACATATATACATACACACATACACACACATGCACATTGGTGAACATCAGATTTACTTCTATTTTTGTCTTTTATGTTATTTGCTTATGTTATTTTTTTTTAGGAAATTCCTCTCTTCCCTATAATTACTACCACAACACAGACTTCTATGCAGGAAACTTCCTGCGTTTCTGCATTACTTAGCTGTAATAATATGACTTTCACTACAATAAAAGCACACAATTACTACTGAGTTTGATAATCTGCCCTGTTTCATACTCGTTTTCGTCGTCTTCCGGGTTGCAGGGGCAGCAGCCTCAGCTCAGCAGACACCCTGGGTAGAGACCCAGCCACATCCACCAGCTCCTGCTGAGGGATCCCGAGACGTTCATCAGGCCAGCCGAGAGACATAATCCCTCCAGATGCCTAAACCACCTCAACTGGTTCCCCTCGAGACGGAGGAGCAGCGCTCTACTCCAAGCTCCTCCGCTTTAATAAATAGGTGAAATCTTCAGTATTGCGCAAGGAATTAATAGGGAAAAGTATGAAAAAAAAGCATTTCGTAACATGTAAATTTTCCTTTAATCATCTTGAGACCACTCATTCACAATGGGACGCTTTGGAGGATCTCGTCCCCCAGGCCCATCTCTACAGCATCAGCTGGTGAAGACACAAACCAACGTACATGTTGTGCCGCTGCATTCCAGTCGGACAGTTTATTCTGCATTATGTACAGATCATCCTATTAAAACTCTTTATACAGTATGTACACATTCAAATAAATCAGTATGTTACAACGTCTACAGTGGCAACAGAAGAATGATGAATGGAAAAGCACAACAAAGCTGGAGGAGTTAATCAACTTCCATTCACTTGAATTCAATGAATCTGTCACTAATCCAGCTGCTGTGTGCTGATGTGATGTGGCCAATGGGACCAACTTTATACTGAAGAGAGCTGAATGAAACAAATATTGAAGTGCAGGCAAAGACCTCACTGACAGTAAAGCTACCAAACACAAATCTAAGCGCCGTCTCTTGCACGCTGATCAAATAAGTGGGTCTGAAATGAAAACCTGATTAAACTTACAAACACCTGCAGTACTCTTATTGCAGTAGTCATTCTGGGAGCGGGCAAGGGTGGGGGGTGGCAAAAAAAAGAAAGAAAAAAAAGGTCGCGCTATTGCTTTCTGACAGAAACAGTCCAGATAAGCGGTAAAAATCACTGCGCCCCCTGGTAGCCTGAGTCCAACTCGACACAGTTAGGAACCTGAGCCTGTGGAAGGCGATAGCCACGAGGAAGAGAGGCAATGAGGGACCGAAGCAACGACCAATCAGCTCACAGTTCCTGTTGGTCCAGAGCAAGATGTCTAAGTCAGAACGCATGTATCAGTTGTCTGGCGGGGGGGGGGGAGATGATGATGATGATGATGATGCTGCTGCTGCTGCCGTCTCTAGCTTACGAAGGCGGCGGCGCCTCAGCTCAGCAGCGTTGGGCTCGCCATCCTCCCCCAACACCACCACTCCTTCGTCCATCGACTCGTGTCTTTCTGTGTCCGAGGCAGCAGAAGTAGAGTCAGCTGGCTGAGAGGAGACTGCAGCTCCGTCCGCCTGCTCAGCTGGAAACGGAAAAAATAAAATAAAATAAAAAGTGAATCAGGGCCAAAGGTTTTCGTTTTAATCGTCTTGTTTGTCTTCGTGGCTCAGTTTACTTACAGGTGGTGGAGTCCTTCTCCTGGCTGGGACTGCCTGAGCTGCTGCCGGCTGTGGGAGATGAAGCGGCGTGGTTTGTCCCACTGGCTTCTCCAGAGCTGCCCTCAGCCCGAGGAGGACTGTGGAGAACACAGCGGCAGAAGGTCAATGAGACATTCCACTTCAAACAGCATTTTAGCTGTACAGTATCACTTTAGCTTCAACTTAATGCAATTTTTTGTCGCGCTTAATGATTAGGAAATACTGCTAAAGCATGAGCAGCCTGGCTGCACTTAATGCCAAGTTCCAAACAAACGACAGAGAATATGCGACTTCGGCAAGAGAGGGTTCGGTTACGTGAGTGTGGCGACGGTGCTGAGGTAGTGGTGGATGTTGAGCATGGCGGCATCCAGCAGGGTGTGGATGTTCTGGAGACACTGGAGCCTGGCCTCGAGGCCCCGTCGGCCTTCTGCCTCCAGCTCCCTCAGCTCCTCCTCTGACAGCCGCGACAGAGACGGAGGAGGAGGCGGCATCGACGACACTGGAGGAGAGAGGAGGCGTTAATACAGATGAACTTCTACTTCACTGCATGACTAACATGGGCTCAACAAACAGCTCGCCATGCCATCCCACTTGTGCTTGCTGGGTAAGTTAACAAGGAATGGGCACAACATCGCCTGAAGCATGCAGTAACTGGATTTGGTTGAGTGCTCTACAGATGAAGTTAATCTTTACTATCATTGATCTGAGTGCGAGCTGCTGCAGCGGAGTGTGTCCACTATATCTGTTGAACTACAGGATACAGTGATGTGACAGAATAAAGCCATGCTGAGGCTCAGCATCAGAGCATCTAACCTCAACGGCTGAGGTGGATTCATGATCGTCCTTCATTATCTCAATGAGATATTCTAACTTGTTGCTGAGGTTTTATTACTGGCTCTGAGCTTAATGTTTGAAACTGGAATTTCCAGAATTAGAAAGCTGTTTGATGGACACCGATGAGAACAAAACTGCTTTGCAGAAGTCAGAATTTCTTTGTATGCAGACAAATGTGCTTGTTTTCAGTCTGGCTGCACTACTTTTAAGATACCTGTGGATTCTTTAAGACTAGATATTTCTCTTGTTTTAAAAATCTTGGTCAGTCAAAATTTTCTCTCCAGCTGGCAGATAACCAGGTTCCCTGGTTCGTGTTTTTGAGGGCTACGTTTTTGCAGCGAGGGACTTTCACAGTGTGACCTGATAGTTTGTTGCTATGGTAATCACAAGCACTTCCTCAAACAAAGGCTGACAGAATAAGTGAGACAATATTATGTCGCACATGACTCCTCCACAGCAATCTAAAACTGATGCATCGAAAACTCATCATCTCTATCCTTACAGAAGAGCGACAGGACAACCGTCCTGCCAGAGCCGGCTGGGTGGAGGAGGTTAACCATGAGCTCACCCACTGTCATGTTTACACAACAGATTGACAACTCACCAAGGACATATTCAGTCTTACTGTGGTCTGCAAGACAGTACAGAGACATTTGTGCTTACTGAAGGGAGGAGGTGGTGGCATGGGCAGCCATGGTGCCGTGGGGAAGGGAGGAGGGGGGAAGGAGAAGGGGAAGCCTGGCATTGCTGATCCTGGAGCATCAGCAGCTGCCGCCGTGTCTGCGGAGGATGAGGTGGGCTGGCTGGTACCTGATGAACCAAACACACAACATTTTGGGTCAATGTCAAGCTACACCAGACAGAAAATAACAAAACAACATCCCAGGTGCACTGAAACTACCAGTAAAATTAGTATTGGTGAAGACACAGCTTAAAACATAGAATTAGCAAACTGTTGTGGATACTTTGGAAAAATGAGGTTGTTTGTTGCAGGAGAGCATGAAGCATCCTCACCAGCTGCCTGTGTAGCCTCTGTGCTGTTTTGTGGTGCGTCTGTGGCACCAGGAGCTGCAGCTGCTGCAGCAGGAGGAGGAGGTACTGCCGGGAAGGGACCCCAGAAGGGGAAGATGCCAGGAGGAAAGCCAGGTAACATGGCGGGGGCCACTGGTAAGGAAACGAAAAAACAAGAGATCCTCACCAACCGTGAAAAAGATCCAAATGTGTATTTTCTAGCCGAGGGTGCCCACATGACATCATTCTGCAAATAATTTGGGTGTGGGTAGGCTTTGTGTAGCACTGGTTGAAGCAGGAAGACAGGGGTTGTGTGTGCTGGTTTTGACTCTCACCGTTGCCAGGTGGGGCTGCGGGGGCGTTGGCGGGGGCTGCAGGGGCAGGGGGCGGGGCCTGGGCCGGCGCTGGAGTCTGATTGTTATTAGATGCGCGGAGGACGTCCATGCGACAGGTAGGACAGGTCTGCTGCCTCTGGAACCAGGATCGTAAGCAGCTGTCGGGAGGAGACGAAGGCAAAACAACATTATTTTAGATTTATTATCTGTTTTACTTGCTACAGCGACCTGTTCACTGTTAAAATACATGAAGTTTGTGTAACTTCAGCAACTGTCGATGCTGACCACATCTGACATCTATGTTGTTTTCTTTGTTTGCAGTCTAGAATCTCTCCTGCTGAGTCAGAGTCTTTACCTGGAGTGGAAAATGTGATTACAAGGCAGTTTCTTGGCTCCAGTGACCATTTCCTCTCGACAGATAATACAGACGTTGTCGGAGGCTTGCAGGTCTTCAGGGGTAGCATCAGGGTATCTGAGCACATGCAGAAATGAGAGGAGAAATGAAAAGCTATTCTGGCTGGAGAACTTATTAGCTCAGGTTTTATTCAGGGTTGTACTGCATGTGTACATATATTGACTGCATATATTGATCACAAGCATCACAGAATATACAGACAAGAAGCATGAACTAACCAAAGTAAATGTACATCTAAAATACGCTGTGTCTGTACATGAGACAAATTACACAGGTTTGTTACAACTCATGTAAGAGCTTACCAAAGTTACTGTGTGACAGTGTGTATGCTTTCCTCTAAAAAAACATTAACACTGAAGAGAGAATGGACTTTAATTTGCATATGGGCTTTTGTCCATACAACTCAACTTGACTGTGTTTTGTCTAGTCAAATCATATGTAAACGAACAAGAAAGATGCACTGTGAAATAACGATTTTTACAAATACAACATGGTGCAATGAGGAAATATTACTCACAGTGTATTCATGTTGCGGATGGCTCTCCGAGACATTATAGCGTCTGTGACAGCTTTCTTGAACTGCCTGGCAGGAAAAGGAGAACAACGGCAAACTGAAAAAACGCCTTAGACATGAATTCAAAACATCCAGTGACCAAACTCCCATTACAGGAAATGTAAAAATTCAGACCTACGTGAGAACTTGAACGATCAAACCACACACACAGAGATGCACGTAAGTGCACACACAGACAACTGCTCACCTCATAGCCAGATACATGGGCCGAATGGCAAACAGGGGGAAGGTGTGGACTTTAATCATGATGGTCATGAAGGCAATGTACAGGAGCACTTTGATGAAACCTGGAATGAATGAAGTCATTTTGAGCATGGCCGACATTTCTTCTTGAACTACACAGAGCATCACAATTAGATCTCCAGCTGAATGCAGCACCTGTGAAGAGCTCGGTGTAGAGCATATAGACTGCCTTGTTGTCCCAGGGATTCTCACTCTGCAGGTCAATAGTGTGCAGAAGGTATTTAATGAAGGTCGTCAGCACCATGGTCAGCAGGATGGCATACTGGGGGGCACAGAGAGAGGAGATACAGACATTTAGAAGTTATCTTTTTCTTGTGTATGAGCTCAGTAAAGTTGCAAAGTGACACTGCACCGGGGATTAATGCCTTTCAAAACTGAGCGTTTGAGAAATAATGACATCATGTCTGTTGTTGCTTTGTGTAATGACTAACGAGCGTGTGTCCCAAACGAGGGCAGACTACTGGTTAGTTTGTGTTTGGTTGGGTCTTTTCTCACAGCTAAAAACACAGAGCTAATATTCAGATTGGACTGAAGTATAACAAACCTCAAATCCAAAAACTAGTTGCACTGAGGCTCCTCGGGTAATGATGCTGTGACAAGCATGGTTGACAAACAGGAAGTCCAGGACACCCAGTAGTCCCATGAGAGCTGTGGGAAATAAAGAAAAACAGTGAATAACACTTCTGTAAGGGGGCTGCAGTACCTACATGTAGAAGCTCCACAGAAACACAGAATACCTTAGTTTTTGCTCAAAATAAACAGAACATTCAGTATTCAAAGTGGATTTTTTAAGTATTTGATGGACAGTTGTTTTAATAGCTACTGGGCCTGATTCTGGAAATCCAACTAGAAATGTCCATGGCTCCCTGATGGTTACCAGCTATCCTGAATTCAAACAGAGTGGGCTATATGTAATCTGACTAATTAAATCTGACAAGTTGACTGAAGGAGTGGATTTTCTTGTCTGTTAATGTCAATCACTCTGGCGTGGTGCACCTGGCCTTGTGCAAACGAGGGGCAATGATTTGCATGCAGTTTCAGTTAGACTCGTTTCATAAATAGAAGCAATAGAACAGAGATGGAGAGATAAGCCAAAGATTTTAAAAAAGCCAAGACAAAAAGGAGGGAAGAATGAATTCTGATAATGTGTACTTACATAATACCCTCAAGTGAAAAAGCCAAGATATGTTTGGACTCCGTTCCATCTGACAGAAAAAGGATTAAAAAAACAGACATGAACATTATTTACTTGTTACTTAAAGCATGCACAGTCACGTCTATTAACTCAATCAATCATCGATTGTGATTCTGAATGATCTTTGTATATATGATTACCAACACCACAGCAGGAGCACAGAAACCTGCCACATGTTTCAGGTTGTCAGCTAATGACTACAGTTGTAAACTTTCTACTCTTACAACAGCCTCCCCATCCAAGCAATGCTTTTCACTTGTAACAGTTTTAGTTGGAGCTCGCAGTGAAGGCCCTTTACACTACATTTGTAACTAAATTATCAGTTGCACAATGTCAAATAACAATGTTTGTCCAACTGTGGTAGGCAACGTTTAGTCACGCACCATCTGTCCAATCCTTTGTCCCATGTTTCCTCTCTACCTTTAAACAATGACCTGTGTATGGATACAGTGGATTAAGCACACTCTGTACTATGTAAGATGAGGAAGTGGTTTGTCCCTCATCACTCACAAAGTCCACCCGGTCCTCAGCCAGCCAGTGGAAGCACTTAAGGAAGAGCAGGAGGGTGAAGAGGGCAACAAAGCGGGGGGAGAAGTCATCCCTGAACACAGTGAAAGCCAGGCACGTCTCAGTCACTGCGTACCAGGAGCGCTCAATGAGATGCTGATGGCGGCACATGAGCAAAGAGGCTGATTAGATGCATTGCTGTCATTTAGTACTGACACAGTGTATTAAACATTAAACTGAATGTGTGTCACTATCAGTTAAAAATATAAACAGAACCCTACCTCCATTTCTGCAGCCCTTAGCTGTCCAAAAAAGACCTTCCTCATGAACTTTCCCAGCAGAAACACCAACACAAAGGCCTGAATGTACAACACCTGATACCAGAAACAAAACAGAAACCAAAAGCTGATTTGTCACATTGTTACCGTTCAGGAAATACTGTTAAACTTAAAGACATAATTCAAACTTTTCAAACCACACTGAAGAGTTTCCTTCACTTTAGCACTGCTCTTACCGCCATGCTGGGGCTGCTCTTGGTGAGGTAGACCACAGTTGGGTAGAACTGGTGTTTGAGGAGGTAAGCATGTGCCACCACAGCCCCAGTCAGTGCCAGACTGGTGGCAGTCACCAAGGCTGCTCGTACCATTTTGGACTCAGCTACAGATACTGTGGAAGGGGAAACAGGTGAAGGGAGAAAAGAAGAAGAAGGCTGACACATGTGAAACCTGAGTGATGCAGCAGAGCAACATGCAAATAACACTCAGCACTTTGCTGGAAAGGGACGATTTTTTGTCGCCGCTTATCTGTTTTAATTTTACTCGGTCAGATATGTGCAGCAAAACATCTACAAACAGAAATGGTGCCTCTCACCCAGCAAGTCTCACCTTTTTGGAGATTAAAACATAAAAATCAAAAAGATATAATTAGGATCCTCTGAGGTAGAACATAAGGATGCAGCCGCACTGATGCTTTGTGTTTATTCTTGTATGTTTGTTTCTGTTTGCTGTCATGGGGATGACACTATCACTGAAAAAATACATTTCAGTGTGATCGGTTCAGAATCCAAACACAGCTTAAAGGATAAAGTTACAAATCATGTTGTTGCTTTCTGTGGGAATCTCACTTATGCAAAGGAGTCTTTTCAAAACTTAATGATTCACTCACAGTGGAAACAATGCAGGTGGAAACAAGGTGGTTAGTTTGTCACTGATTAGGTAGCATATGTGTGTGGGGGTCAGCATGTTTGCTGGTGCCCCGTGTTTCAACCCGACAGTGTATGGATTTCCTCCAGGACCCTCCATTACCCACACTTCTCCAGGGTTAATTCAACACAGTTAACTAACAGAAAGCCTTTGCAGCTATTTAAGTTGAGGTAATGGTGAGAAAACACAGAGCTGCTTAAACCTCAGTCTCAATCCTTAAGTTACTACAAATAAATCCTTTAAAATGAGCAGTTTTAATGAGCATTCAGAAATAGGACTTCATAGGAAAATATAACTTTGTGCGATATTCCGTTACCACTTTTTAAAAAACTGATGTACAAAGGTCACAGCTGATGAAGCATAAAATTACAATACCTCACAGCAGGAGTGTTTGGTGAATATAGTCAGTGGTTCTGTTTTTGGCCGGTGTTTCATTCATCAGTGCAGGTAAAATGTTCAAACTGAAACTACTGCTTGATTTTACTGTCGTCTGCGTAGATGCTCGGCAGTAAAGTGCTCTTGGTTAGCATTGTGTGCACGGCATCACTCCTTATTCTACATTTCTCACACACACCAACATTTAACGTTACCTCCCTGCAGAGTAGGAAGCTGTTTCAGCTAAGTTAGCTGGCTAACGTTAAAGCTAACATGGTAGAATTATGTCTCAGAAATCCGGCTAACCTTGTCAGAGCTTTCCAAGACAGAGAGAAACTTAAGCTAGTAAGCTAGTTATATACTTCTCCAAAAGCTGAATTTATATTTGTTGGTGTTAGTAACGTTACTTTTGTCGAGAGGCTACCTAACTGTCAAAGCAGGTAGCGTTATGTTCATTTGGTTAGTCAGCTTGTGTTAGCTAATGTTAGCTAGCTAGCTGGTAACGTTACAGCTGTTAGTTCTCTGCGGGACTCACCGACTCGATGTCTGCGGAAGACTTGGTCCTTGGTTGACTTGACGGATGTCTCCTTGCCTGCTTAACTCACTATATTCTTAACGCCTACTCCATTTCGATCGTTTCAGCGTAGCCTCTCTTTAATATTTGTTATACTCTCCCCTGTCTGTCTGGCTACGTGTTTATCTTTGGCTTGCTCCTTGGGAGCCACCTCACATCCGGCTGCTATGGTAATTTGACGCAAAAGCAATTTCAGGCATCACTGACATGTTACCTATTTTCTATCAGTTACTTGGTGTAAAAGAAGTTAGAAATACACTTTCACTTCTTAATATTTAGGAGACTTAACATTTGCGTTTAATGGCCATTTTTAGCAGTTGTATTTGTCAATATAACTTGTTGTAATGTATTTGTAATAATAGGTAATCCATCTTTTCGGAGTTTTACGGTAAATACCAACGTGGACCAATAGGAAGTTGTTAATGATAATCCAAATACTGCCTCTGATGCTGCTACACTATACTGTTGGACAGATTTTAAATCGTACTTTCTGATGGGTTACTTTCTGATCTTTCTTTTTAATTAAACATTGCATTAAATATAAGAAAAATGCACAGTTATTGAGGCACAGTAGATTTATTGACACCCTGAAAGCTTTACTCCAAAGACAAATAAACTGTGGGCTTCATGACTCAACACTCGAGCCATGAACATGCAGTTTTCTCAGGGGTATGTAGTCTCACCTTTCCTCGTTACACTATACACCTCAGAATTATGGCACAACTCACAGCTCTGCCATCTGCAAATTCTCTGATGACCTGCAGTTGTGGGGTGTGTCAGTAGTGGAGAGCAGACTTAGGGAACTGGTTGGGCTGCTTTGTGGCATGGTATGGGAATAACCAGCTCCTCCTGAATGTGAATGTGAGGAGATGGTTGTGGACTTTAGGGGACCAGGGGTGATTTCAGAGGTGGAGGTAGTGGAAAGCTACAAATACCTGGGAGTACTTGACAGCAGACTGGACTGAAAGTGTAACACTGAGGCTGTTTACAGGAAGAGACAGAGTAGACTTCATTTCTTAGGATAATGTGTGCAGCAAGATGTTACAGATCTTTTACCGGTATGTTGTTTCAAATGCTATTTCCTTTGCAGCCATCTGTTGGGGCCGCAGCATGAGAGCCGAAGAAGCTGATTGAGAAGGCTGTCTCTGTGTTGGGGACTGCTCTGGAGCCCCTGGAGTTGATTGTTGAGAGAAGGGCGTTGCACAAAGTGCTCAACATGATGGTCAAGATTTCAGTTGGAGGCCTCTTCAACTCCGCTGTAGTACGGAGGAAAGTAGGGAAAAAATACCAATCCTAATGCTGTAAAATGACTTCCCTCTGTGCATGGAGAGGAGACGTACTTTCTAAGGGAATTCGCACATTGAACTTTAATTTGCACTGTAAAAGGTGTTTTATCTTAATTTTCAATCTATTTTTATTGGAGTTTCTTTTTCCCCATCTCATGTCAAATTAGTGTACGCCATGCATATTTGCGATTTCCCTTAGGGGAACAAATAAAGTACTGTTCTTACTGTTGGACCATCCTGATTCAACTCAGTTCTGCACTGTTCTTGTATATCAAGATGCATCTTGCCAAGTATTACTAAATCCTAAAAGACCAGACAGACAAAATTATCATTGTTACCAAATAACCTGTTTATTTCATTGAGCTAATGAAGTCAATTATCTATCAACATAATGCCTCGGTACCCACGCCAAAATTTAATATGCCTCCACAAAATCCATGAGTGCACAATATTGTTAATACGGTGAGTATGGAGAATACAGTCACTCTTACTTGAACTCAAGAGTACAACAAGAATCAATAATGATGATGTCCATTGTCTGATTATATCATAAATGACTACTTCTATTGCAATAGATGTAACATTCACAATGTTGTTAGCTTATGGCATGTTAAAACATGTTCAGTGATTGATCTCCCATATCAAAAACTATCAGGTTGGCATACATACCCTTCTCTTAAAGGCAGTAGCTCAGTGTTCATTTCTAGCAGTAGAGACTATAAAAAGAAAGCATTTGTTATATCTGAGCCTAATGGTAAACATAATTGTGTCTATATTTTATTGTAAATATCTGACATTGAGACAACAATGTAAGAAAAGTGTTCAGTAAAATTCCAATTTGTCTGTTGGACATAAGGCAGAGTAGTGACACGGTTCAGCTTCATTAAAAACTACACATACAGAGAAATAAAAACATTTGCGAAAACAATAAAACTTGATGCAAAAATTAACATTTGACAGATTCAAGCTTGACAATGGAGCTCTCAATTCATCCAAGTGTTGTAGCATTGTCAAGCAGTAGTGTGTCCATGTCGTTACTGCTATTTGGGAATTCCTCATCACTCTCTTTCTGCAGGTATTTGCTTGTAACATTACTCTGTTTCACCAATTCCAGCTGCTGCCGCTGCTGCTGCTGTTCCATTTCCAGCCAGAGTTCAATGTCCCTTCCCAAAGTTACGTGTAAACAGTTCAGCCATTAAGACCACCTTAAATTATAAATCACTGAGGGGGAGAAACGTTAAAAAAAGAAACAAAGAAATAAAGAAAGAAAAAGTCGAAAGGATCTCCCCAAAGCTCCCGCAAGTCCATCATTAGGACACAGAGGAGATTGGGTTGAGAGGTGAACCCATCTGTGTTAGCACCTTGTCCAGCCACTGGAGGGGCCCATGCAGGTGCACCTCGATCCAGCAGGGGGTGCTGGTGACATCCTGTCGGTGATACTCAGCTCCCCACCCCTGAGAGTGAAACAACAGTGATAATGATGTTAAAAGCGAGGCTGAGAGATGTATAACCATGCCTGCTTTGTGTCCTCCCCTGTCTCCTGTTTAGTCCATGAAGGTCTTACCTTGACGAAGCTCATCCTAATGGTACACATCTTTGTAAGCTCATAGACGGCCTCAAAGCCGTGGTTGACTGACTGGGCCAGAAGCTGAGCAAACTCCTGGTTGTTGAAAATCTTGAGGCTACATCCACTGGGGATCTTGCAGACAGTAGTTGGGTGGAAGCCGTGGTGGTAATTACAGTTACGGCTCTGGACAAAGATGCTGGTGTCGCTGAGGCACTCTGCGTACACCTCCCCTCCCACATAGTACAGGTGCACTCCTGGTGAACAGAGACAGACAACTCATGGTAAGGACAGCCGAGCACACCTCACCAACCTGCCTCTTGTGTTGTGTGTGACTGTCAGTCGTACCTTTGCCGATGTGTCTGCGGGTGTTCTCGATTGTTGAGTTGCGGTTGACGTTGGACAGCAGTCCGAGGCAGAAGCGGTTCTTGTTGTTTGATGGGTCAGTGAAGCCATCCACCAGCACGCTGGTCGACGAGGCATGGTAAGCCTCACCGACACGATTGTTGAGTTCATAGTAGACAATGGAGCACCAGTGGCTCGGCTCCTCGTACTCTACTGGTTGCACATCTGGGAAATTACAACAACAGGATAAAAACAGGTGAGTCATGAACTTAGCTGATGACATTTTCTTCCAAAAGGCATGATTGAGATGATGATTAAGATGCATCTACCAAAGCCATATGTTTTCAGTTCTAGAGAATGTATTTAGGCAGCGTGCGATTGTGAGCAGTCCCACTGCTGTATGTTAGTCCACCACTATGTGGCCATTACTAGTGCAGAACAACTCTAATTCTTCACAGTTCAAACAAAACATAAAAATCACGCACATTTCCAATATATTAACAGTTCTAAAACCTTGTTAGACCACTGTGACTGGATTAATTAATTAATTGAGGTTAAACTGTATGAGTGTAGTTAACAAGAGCCACAAGTAGTAGTACTGGACTTGCATATGATGCAAAGATTAATTAATTCAAGATAAATAAATCTCTAAACTACACTGTCCAAGATTTGCAATTGCAAGCTGCTGAAATGGCCTAAACATTTCTGAAACAGTGTCTTAGCTTAGGAGTGATTCAGGGAAAGTCTCATGGTAGTTCTGAACAAGGAAGTGACAAAAACTTTTATCTGAGTGAGGAGTCGTGGTTGACCCCTGTTGCCAGGTATGATGCATACTTTTAAAAGGTGCGATCGGTTGATACAAAGCCATGACTTTCTTTGTGATAATGGCCCGTGAAATCAATAGGCCTAATCATAGAATTTAGTCTATTACGACATTGTGTAATTATTAATACAATCATACTGCCATAAACATAACTCTCCCAACAATTACACCTACAAATGCGGGGAAGCCTGTTATGTCCACGAATGCCCTTTGGTGAGCCTGCAAGGTGCAGACATCCAGCTGAAATGAGGCTGTGAAAGTGCTGCAATTGTTTGTGTGATCACATGCACAGAGCCAAGTCATCACTGCTGCATTTTTCCAGTAGCAAAATATATTAGTGTGATCACTTTCATTTCTAGCATTATAGCATTGGGTGGGAGATGCAAGCGCATCTCGAATGAAATCGACCACAAATATAATCCCCGTGTCATCTAATCTGTAGTGTTTCATTAACCCACTGCATTCAGCATTTGGAGAATACTTCTCCTACCTCTTCCTCTTTCAGCCATTTTCTCCTCTGCTTAAGAAACTCTCTTAAAGGCCAAGATGATATGTGAAGAACTTTAACTTTACCAGGATCTACTTTTGCTGCTGTGCATAAGGTTTGACATAATTACATCAACAAGTCGGAACATTTCTACCATGGCTTGGTGCATCCTGGATGCTGCCACAGGAGGACTGCAGCTCAAGAAAACCAAAATAGAGCAGTCAAATGGAAACGCTGGTCCTTGCTTTAGTTTTGTCGCTCTGCATCAACACTGGTAGGGCTCTGCATTCAAGTGCACAAACATTTTTACAGCATATTTTCTGGAGCAGTCAAATTGTGCCTCAACTAGGTTTGGACGGTAATCCGGTAACAAAGTATCCCACGGTACCTAAAAATAGCAACGGTATCAGTTTCTTTACTGTCATTAAAAAAAAAAAAAAGCCACGCATATAGGTCTATAGGGGCCTAAAGTCGTTGTAGCATCATGAAGTCCACTCCGTTCAATATATCTGGTTGAATTTTTACTTGAGAAAAAGGTGACTGTGCATAAGTACATGCTAAAGAAGTGAACCTGGGCAGTTTTACAGATGTTTTAACAGAGTACCGTTATCTCGTCCAAATTCCTCTGTTGAAAACACTTTTTCAGCCTTTTTTCTGCTTGCTATTGTTCTTAACTCTCATAAAAGGACGAAATGCAAATAAAACAGTAAAATAAGACTTCGGGCTGCTCAGCAGAGTCCTCTGTGAGCGCTCTGCTCATTCATGAGACAGAGCAGTGAAACTAACTGCATGAATACGCTGGTCAATAGCTCAGCGACCCGCCCACATTCACCATAGAAACACCAATGACGATCCAGAAGGAAGTAACCCCACAGATAGGTTATTGCACGAAGAGCGCTCCCTCCACTCTAGAAACCCCCTGTTTATGTAAACAACCAGGACCTTCGTGATTGGT
This sequence comes from Chaetodon trifascialis, assembly GCF_039877785.1. Lineage (NCBI taxonomy): Eukaryota > Metazoa > Chordata > Actinopteri > Chaetodontiformes > Chaetodontidae > Chaetodon > Chaetodon trifascialis. Next base: position 9,482,415 of record NC_092060.1, read on the forward strand.
CTCAAACTAACACAGAGTCATAGGAGCAGACATTAGCAGTGTTTTTCAGAGCTGGAATATAACTTTTGACCACAAACCAGCGAAGGTAAGACATACTGTATGATTTAGTAAAGTTTTTTTTCTGCTACTCTTTGGCTGTTAGCTCACAGAGTATTCGTTGCACAGTGTGGAGGCAGACATCTTCCTGATCATCAGACTCGCTGCTTTCATATGATACCGGGCTTTTGTGTGAAGTGGTCAAATCAGCAGATGCAGTACCATTGACGTGCGCTATTTTTGTGTTTTCGTTACATGCGCATATAATTTCTTGGGGTATGAATTATGTTTTGTTTGGGTGGCAGTGCTTGGTAGAGACTTTTAGCTGAGTTTCTCCCCATTATTCTGGTATGCTACAACTTAGGTTTGGTGCTTCGTAGTGTGAGCATTGACCGTCTGAACTGTGCGCATGTCATGCTGCCCTGCAAAGTGATTATTAATTAGTCACGGTAATACCGTATACCCCGGGAAAATGTGGGGAAGGTTTGACGGTATCAAAATTTGGATACCGCCCAACTGTAGCCTCAACAGAGTCTATGGTAAACTGCTGTGCAACATCCTGGATTTTCATAAACCTTCAAACTGGACTTCCTGATTGGTATTCCACACTTTTGTTGGACATTCCTTGTAATTGGGTGCACTTCTCACCTCCTCTGGCCATGTTTGGCGGCACCAGGCTGCTGCTCGTTTCCATGGACTGACTCTCCTGGCCCAGCTGCTCATCAGGAGGCATGTAGGCTGGGGGTGGGGTGTCAGCTGAGACATGAGAGAGCAGTTAGTGAGGATGAGACCAGTTGTTGCTGCTGGCAAATTGTCTTTTTTCTTTTTTTTTTTTTTTTAATTTAAATAGCACACACACAGACACACACACAGACACACACACAGACAAACACACACAGACACACAAAGAGACACGTGTACTTAGGTCACTTTTGGGGGCATTACATGGACTTATACTCATTTCCTGGAAGCTTACCCGCCCTAACCACCGCCCCAACAGCTATCATTCCTAATTGGACAAGCCATCCCCAATTATCCCACCCACACCCAAGTCTCCCTATTCTTGTAAGGAGCACCTGCAACAAAAACAATTTCCCCTTGGGGATCAATAAAGGAATTCTGATTCTGATTCTGATCTGATTACTCCAACGATCATCACAGGATCCATACCCTGGAAATGGTGTCAGATTTCCCTCGTTCTTCACTTGCTAAGCAACATTCTAACGCATTCCCAACAGAGATGCAATATGAGCTGTGCAAACCAATATTGAGGCACACAGGAAAAACAAATGCATAAAAACCTCCACTTAGATTGCAGCGAGTACATTTTGACGATAATGATGCTTGCGAGTACAAACAATGAGGACCGGGGCTTTTCAGCACAAATCCTACAATCCTAAATTGTCATTAAAAACTTTTTCTGCCTGACTGCCTGCTGCCACCGCATGTGTCAGCAGATCTGGACTGGAGCAGAACAGGGCACGAGTCACCAGACACACACAGCTGCAGTAAAAACCACACCCCACCAAAATACAAATATAATCCAAATAGTCACAGTTACAATATACCAAGTCTACTGAACAGGACAGAAATGAATGCCTCAGTTAAGTGATATGTCTGCCTCTACTCAGTAACAATGAGACAGAAAGGCTGCCTGGTCCACTGAGTCGGTGCCTTGACAGCAGCCAGCAGCCCTGGCTCTGGTGGACACTGCTTAGCTGGCATTTCCTTTGTTCTCATGTAGGCGTGTAGCTTGATTTGGATCAATATAATAACTTAACCTGGTTAGAGCACTGTTAAGAAGAACGTTTTTCATTGCATTGTCATGAAATGTATCATGCATGGCTTTAAACTATTCGTAGGTATTAAAAAGATGGAATTGTAAGATATTTTAATTAATTGACACCAAGTCAATGCCATGTGTTGCACCCAAAATGTCCCTAGACTTGGAGTATAAATGATATATTAAAATGGATAGACCTGGATCTTTGGTAAATGTTGTCACTTAGTAGTAAACAATACTATGAGTAATTTTTTTCCTTCCATTACACAACTTAAAATCACCAGAGACTGGTGTTTATTAACAGATAGCCTGTTACTGGCTACATGACAGCAACAATCCACAAAAACAATAGTTTGGCATCTTGCCCAGGGTCAGGTACATGAGTATATTTGGCATACCTGGGAGCTGGAATGGACTGGAAGGGCCCGAGCTGGCAGGAGAGTTTGGATAAGTACCACTGCTGGCTGGAGAGGGAGGATACGGAGAGTTGGGGGAGATGGGAAAAGAGCCACCGCCGCCGCCGCCGCCTCCTCCGCCGCTGCTGCTGCCGCCCCCGCTGTGTGGCTGCTGGAAGGACTCTGGAAAGGTGGCATTCAGGGGCATGTGCGGCTCGTTGTGGGTGAGATTGCGGAACTGTACCAGCAAGCTGTGCTGTGGGTTGAACTCGCTGTGCCGCGGTACCAGGACAGGCGGGAGCACTGGGTGGTGGACCAAAGAAAACAGGGGAAGAAAATGAATTTGCTGTTAATGAAACACACAGTCAGCGGAAGAAAGTTAGTTTCTTAAAATTCCGAAAACTAACTGATCATTATACATTAGGAGCTCATGTCTACCACACATCTTTCACCAGAAAACCTGTTTGAAGTACGGCTTTCATTGTGCTGAAACACTTTTCCTTGTTAATAATGTATCCTTTCCATTATTAACAAGGAAATGCAGTCAGTGATGCAAAGAGAAGACACTGATGGGCATGCTCTCAGAAAAGTAGCTGTGGTGCGCACACACACACACCCAAGATGTCTAACACTAGCTCTGCAACTACCAGTTATTTTCTTGGCAGCAATGTTTGATGTTTTTGCTTGATAAATGATTTAAATCATTAAACAAGTATCAAACAAGTTGTCATTTAATTTTCTGATCAGTTCATTGTTCAAGCTCAAATATACACAAACAAAACATTGTAATGCCAACACATGTTGATATGAGGGACTTATTCTTATAATTCTACTTCATCTAATTTTGAAACAAGTTTTATATACAGCCAATATCTTACAAAGTAGCAGTTGGTTGTTTTGTTAAACAAAACAAACACAAACACAATTCCAACCCATGTCTTGAAAAGGTTTAACATGAAACACTGCTCAACACCAACAATCTTGCATTCCTCAAAAGACACTTTAGACCTTGGTAAAGATATAACCACAGAGGTCATTCATATCTATTTTCATTTTCAACTTTGTCAATAGAATAGTGTGATAGTGTAATGGTCCCAGCCTTGATTTTTATTTCCTAACTGACTCTACGCATCATGGCTCCAAGGCTGTCCCTTCAAACTACCCAGTGAGCTTTGCTTTAAATGATATGATGTGAAGTCTCTCTTGACAGACATGTGATCTGTATCTATGAACTGGTCAATACAGAGCTGGCAATCCCAAATCAACCTAATGTCAGAAAGGGTGTCCCCTCAGGGTCATCTCTGAGTGTATGTGGTGTGGTGTGGTGTGTGACTGACTGACTGACAGACAGACAGACAGACAGACAGACAGACAGACAGACAGGCAGACAGGCAGGCAGGCGGGGGGGGGGGGGGGGGGAGAGAATGTGCTGGGAGTTTAGTCTGAGTGGTTTATGCATTTAGTAAGCCACTCTCTGATGCCACACCCCATCTGGAGTGCCTGAAGCATATAATCTAATAAGACTCCAAAAGAGCTAGTGATATTGATTTTCTGTGAAATGGAGGGGGTGGGTGGATCAGGCCCGTGTGATGACAGCCTCCTGACCTTTGTGGAATTGTTTACCAGCTCCATCTCTTACTCGGAGCTCTAGCTAAGGGATGTGCACAGCTCCACTCCGGTCTAATCTCATATTTGCTGCTATCCAGTAGTTTTTTTTTTTCTTTTTTCTTTTTCTTTTCTAAAAGGGCACTGATGCTGTTTTTCCAGTTGTGTGCGTGTTACAAATGAACAGATTTGGTACAATTGTGACTTACAGAACACCTTTTTTAAACCAAATTTTAAAGCTAATTTGGAAACATAATTACATATCTGGAGATGTAAATTTAAGCATAATTTATTGAGACAGTTATTCAAGAGTATGTGCCAAACCCTATTCACGAGTACCTACCAGGACTCTCCACTCGCTTGTAGTGATATGGGTTGATGCAGACCTCCTTCTGTTTGGACCCAAACGGGTACTCGCATACCTCCAGGGGCTTGAGCTCATGGTGGGACTGGAGGTCTGGCCAGCGCCACACTCTGCAGTAGATTACATGAGGCAGACCTTTCCTGTGGGAAACTTGTAGCCGGCCGTCCAGTGATCTTGGAATGGTAACACACTTGCTGGGCTGCCCGGGGCAGCTCAGAGCTTTCTCTAGGTCCTCCATGGCACCCTTCTTCTTCTTCAGCTTTTTCACCAGTGCATCCACTGCCTTTTCTGCCCATTTCTCCTCCTCGTCTCCCTGCTTCCAGCCAAGCAGGCGTTTGACTGCTGGGCTTGTGAAAGAGAAGAGACTGGACATGGAGGTCATGCTGGAGGCTGTAGTGTAGGTAAAAGGGAGGACTTCTGTGGCAGCGGCTGGTCACTCCAGGGGGACAAAGGAACTACAAGCCCCCTGCTGATGATCTCCAATCAGCGTTAGTAGTCTGAAACAGTGTGTGAACGCGTGGTCAACAAGAGAAACCTCTTGAGTGTGTGAATGTGAGTGTGTGTGTGTGTGAGAGTATGAGAGGCCAGCAGCGATGAGGGGTGGGGTAGGGGAGAGGAGGGTTTAGCCTTGTCTGACCAAGGACAGGAAGCAGGGGAGGGAGGGGAGTCAGCAAGCAGGACGCAGCTGCTGCTGCTCAGGAAGGACCCTGCAGCAAGCTGTCCGGACTTGGGTCACCACCACTGATGGGGGGGGGGGGGGGGGGTGCAGGCTGCAGGAGATCAGGACCTCTGCCGAATTGACACAGTGCAGCAGTTCTCACTGGTGCAAGCTGACAGGTTAAGAAATACGGATGAGACAACTTCTCAACAACTCCCAGCTCCTCTCTGGATTGAGTTGTCCAACCAATGCACGGTCAGTGTTGAGCTCCAGCAGCCTTCAGCAAAACAGAAGAGAGCAGATACATGTAAAGATCTGCAACACAGTCATTTGTTTGGCATTGCATATACAGATAAACAAGCAAGTGTTCTGAACATTTGTAAATACTATCAAAATGAAAATGTTTTTAATCTCAGAACAGCATGTAAAACACTATTCTCACTCAACAGGATGATCAAAAAGCCCTTTGTCCCCTTTTTGAACTGACACATCATTTCCATGAAGAGACTCAGTCTTGCTGAAATTCGGATGATGCAATTATCTGATGGGTGCTGTATTTATAACTTGAAGACAGTCATGCATATTAAAAGACACACACGAGGAGAGACACCCTTGGAGCCAAAAAACCAACATGTAAAGCTGGTAAGTTGGTCTACCAGACAGAAGCGGGTAAAATTATGCTTTGGGTGTGTGCTGAAGCAACATTATCACTTCCTTTGTTTGAGAATATGGCTGTCGCGAAAAAAGAAAGAAAAAAAATGAAAAAGTGACGATGCCAGCAGAGATGCGAGTAGCAAATGATATATTTTAAATCAAAGTCTAGTTTGTCTTCCACCAGACAGAAAGTGACTAATGTGAGCGTCAATAAAATTCAAAGTCAAATTAGTAAGAAAATATAAATACATTAAGAAAATTGCTTTAAGAAACTCTGCTTCTCTTATTTACTACACCATTTCTGCATTGCACAACCATCTGTCTCAAAGGACGCAACACTGAATCATCATCTTAAAAATGTATGTGGGTTCAGGATGTCTCCAATGGTTGAACCCACAAACTACTCCATCTACTAATGTAGAGAGACTGAGTGTTCAAACAGTCTTCCTGACATATACATACACTAATTAAACAAACCATGCTGAGATATGTAACACTTCTGTCCAAATCATGCAGCCCCAGCAAGCAGACAAACACATGGAGCCTGCGGCAGCTGTTTGGGGGCTTGTGAAACCGGCTTTAGTCAGAAAGGATGTGACCACAAAGAGCTGCTTCCTCCCTCATCCCATCTCTGCCCGATCCCTCCCTTCCAGCACACAGCTGTCCAACAGCACTGCACCCACTTCCACTGCTCATTGTTCTACATGCACATGAAGGTGGAGGGAAACCCACTAAAGTAGATCATGTACACATACACAAAAATCATTCAGCCTGTAAATACTCTGAGATTTTCTGACATTCAGCAGACTGTGTTCCAGGAGCTGATTCCACATAGCCTGACATTTTGATAATTGATTCGACTTGAGTAATTTTTTCAGAAAAAAAAGGTAAAAATTCTCTGATTCCAGCTTGTTGAAAGAGAATATTTTCTCATCCATCATTCCGGTATGATAATAAACTGAATATCTTTGTGTTGTGGACAAAACAAAACATCTGAGGACATCATCTATTATTTTACATCAGTCTCTTTAGACCAAATAATTACTTGATTAATTGGGAAAATAATCATCAACTTTATTGGCAATGAAAGATGGTTTGTGGTCTGTCTTAAAAAAATGATCAATGGTTTCTCATAATTCCTGATCATATGGAGAATCTAAATTAACAACAAAGCGCACAACCTATACATGTTGTATACTGAAAAATGCAATAGTTATTCATATATGACTATTGTTCAGACGAGAGGCAATTAAAAAAAAAAAAAAAAAATCAATCAATCAATCAATTTACATTTCAAGGCACAGGGTACGTCCAACCGAAGATAACATGCCAGGAGACTGTTTGGAAACCACGGGATAAAAAACTCTCACTGACAATCAATACTCCTCTGGAGCCCTTTCCAAAAGCCCAAACCACTCCACACACATCTGAAAAGACGCACACTGGAGGAGGCAAACAACAAAAATCAGCCGAAATCACACTTGAACTGTCCTGCAGTAGTAGCTGTTTATCACAGTTGGTCTCTTCCGAGTTCAATTAATGAATAAACGCCGTCATTCTCGCTTAAACGACGTCTACAAACCACCAACCAACCATACAAACCGGAAAACATAAGAATCACCCTGAGCTAGATAGTGTGACATATGTCTGAAATGCTTCATGAGTATGAAGTACAGGCAACAGACAATATGGAAGAACGACTGGGTGACTAAGTTAGTAACGTTAGGCACCCCCCACCAAGAGAAAGAGAGAAAAGGGATTCAGAAAGACGCATCTGACATCACATGAATATCCAAACAGTAGTAAAAATTGTTTTTAGCGCTGCTCTAATTTCACTTTACAACGAAAAGACGCACAGTCATAGCAAACAATACATTACTTCAGTAGCATTAGCTAACCCTGGTATGTAGCAAGCTAATGAAAGTACCCTCGAGAATTTGCTACCTAGCTTAGCCAACTTTAACACAACACTACTTCTTTAGCTTAAACCTGTAAAAGCCTCATAACAACTATCGCTACCTAGTTTGAGAGTTTAGCGCTTTAGACCTTTGCTTTCTCTTCAAAATACAGCTTCACATGCGATCGTTTTCTACCTCTTAACGGTTAGCCGAAGCTACTTCACCCTTCCTCCTCTTCCTCCATTCCAGAAACTTTTTGAACTTCTCACAACTGAGGCTAAGCTATGCTAGTGGTTAGCCCAGCCCTCCGAGGGAAAGTGGCGAGCCTCTGCCCGGAGTGCCCTGCTGATGTAGCTCACTGGAGTTCACTTCTACTCTTTAAATTAGACAATTAGATACTCGTTTGGCCACATACCTTCTAACAATGCACGCAAGCCGAAGACCTGAGTTTTCTTGTAACGTTTAGGAGGCAGTTCCTGCTTTGTTAAAGATTTTCTGTCGTTTTCCACCGCTTCTTCCCTCCGTCTCCCCGTGCCATGTCCTCCAGATCCTGGATACAAGTAGACTGGAGAGGCGGAGTGCAGATCACTCCGCTTGTCTGACAAACTAGTGCTCGGTTTGGCGTTATAGCAGAGGAGGATTTGGACACTTATCGCCTAAAACATGCGACCATAATATAAGCCATAACAACTATTTTATATTCTGTTGTAAAGGCGGTGCGTTCATTGGCTGACTTTTCAAAAACATTTATTCGTTTTCCTTGCGCACATAAAAGAAAATGTTCCCAGTGAATAAACTTTTTCCACCATTGAAAGTAACAGCTACATCATCAGGATCATAAACGTCAAATATAACACCAGCAGCTGAACCTGCAACTCAATAAACATCATTACTGGTCGTCCCGACACGTTTTTGATGCCTCAGTGAGTGAAGTTGGAGTTCTTACGGTGGTCGCGCTGCGGCTTTGGATGGGACGTCTCTCAAGTCTCTGGCTCCACTCAGTCTGGAGCGCTGCGGTCTGTTGTGTATTGTTGTCTTTTGTAGTCACTTGTTCGAAGCCTCAGCAGTCCCCGCGTTGTTAATCCGTTTAACTTTAATTAAACAAGCTAATAATTACTATTCCACACCCATTTCCGTACACGAGCCGCTAGTCCTTCGCAGGATAATTCTGGGATTCTTCATTCAGGCTTCAGATACCAAATGTAATGCAGTGTCCATGTTGAACCACTAGTGGGCAACCTACACCCAATTTACTGGCACCATTGATTCAACTTTATTCTCTTGATTCCCTTCTTGAAGGGTTTGCCTCTCCCATCCCATAATGCAGGCAGAGATGTAACCTGAGTGGTAAAGTGCCTAAACCAAACCCCCATTTATAGATTACAAAGTCATCATGAAGAAAATTTTAAGCAAGATAATGCATTTCCTGTCTTGAAAATGTGAACATTCTGGTTGATTTTCAGTTTAATCTGTTTTCATAAGCCATTGCTTCATTTAAATATAGTTTGTGAGATGTGAGGTGCCCATTGAATCTTACTGTATGCATTTATGTGTACTGCAACATTACTACATGGCTACTCATGCAATTTACAAACTTTTGTAGGACTGGAATTTACAACTCTACATGCTTTTCAAACCTGTGTTGAATTTTCTGTTTGCTGCATGTCAGGCTGCACTTTGATGGAAATAAAACAAACAAACAATGGTTTCTGTTTATGGAGTTGTTCATAACGGGGCTGCACGGTGGCGCAGCAGGTAGTGTGCGTGCCTCACAGCAAGAAGGCTGCCGGTTCGATCCCCGGGTCAGTTTGTGACCGGGTACTCCGGCTTCCTCCCACAAACCAAAAACATGTTCATTAGGTTAATTGATGACTCTAAATTGTCCGTAGGTGTGAAGTGTGAGTGTGAATGCAATCGGCTGGCGACCGGCTCAGGGTGTACCCCGCCTCTCGCCCATTGTAGCCCCCCGCAACCCCAAAAGGGATAGGCTGTATAGATAATGGATGGAGTTGCTCATAACTGCAAACATTGATTTACTTGACCTTTGCTGGGTCAAGTAAAAGCCACAGTGCTGCAGTGCTGCAAGGAAACAGGAAACATTACATCCTGTTTTAAATAATCTGCAAAATACTCTATCAATAAAAGAAATCCTACATTGATGTATGTGCTGTATACATTAGCCCATAGAAACAGATATCTGCTAAAACTATGATCACACTCCCTTTACATCTCCACAATATCTCTCCATTACTTTCCCTGTTACACATCACAGTAGCCCCTGAACACAGGCAGAAATGTTGAGTTCAAATATAACCAGTCGAAGAATTGATTAGATGCTATTTTTACAACAAAAGCACAGAAGAGGCTGTGACAACCCTGATGCTACATTGTTGCCGCAATGCAGCTCACAGTTTACACTGATCTAATTAAATATTCACAGTGAACAGTGGTGTAGTGACGGAGAGCCAATTCTGGAAATGATGCAAAGTCTGTCATGCAAAAATCCAAACCCTGGTATTAAGCAATGAAATATTTTACTCATTTATGTAGAAAAATGACCATTTCCACTACCAGTTCTCATTTAATGGGAAAATATGCCAAGACAACGCAAGTATGCAAAGACAGCTTTTATTTCCAGAGAAGTCTGAGCATCAAATGAAGCACAAATCATCTTGTGAAGCTATTCAGTCTCTGTAGGTGCAAACTGGTAAAGGAAAATTTCAACTGCAGTAAATTTCACTCTTATAGAGTTTATGTTCAAGTATACGTGTGCACAATTTAGTTCTCCCTCCCTTCCAGTGACCACCATCAAGGGACAGATTAGTGACGACAGTGGACAGTGTGTACACTTCAAAAACAGCACACCGTTGTATCAACTGGTCATTATTACGTCATAAATGGCACGATTCACCATATCTGTAACCAGTGTGTCAAACATGTAATGTAACTTGAGTTATTACATTACCACAGTTGGCATTACTACATATTTTACAACCCTTAAAGGGAGTTGTTAATGCTCACAATAGGACAAGAGAGCATCATTCAACAAATTGGGTAGGTTTGACTATGTTCAACTTCAGAATTTTTATTGCTAAACCATCATCAGTGTGGTGTTTACTGGTGGTACTGCACATCCCAGAGATCACTAGGTTTGATTGACCAGTGGTCAAACAGGTAAATTATCATCTGGATTTGCACAGTCAGTGGGTGACAGAGGATGCATTTTAAATAAAAAGCATTAAGTTTTAAGTGACATTCTTTTCTTTGACTCTGATGGTGCCCATCGCAGCTTATTCTCTAAAACAAAAAAGTCTTCCTCTACTCACTTCAAAAACCAGAAATGTGGAATGCATCACTTCCTGTTGGCTGCAGAGCTGCACCATGCACAGTGTTCTGAACAGCTAATGAGCAACTCTTTCATGAACTGGCAGGAAGTTGAATCACTGTAGTATTTTAAACACAGAGCAGCAAAGGGGACTTTTTGTTTTGGAAAATTTATTAGATTATCAACAGCCCATTCCTACATCTTGAAGCAGTGACGCTTCCAAAGTCAGACAGAGGAAGATTGTGAGTGACCTGAAGAGTCCTCCACCAAGACTGAAGAAGAAAAGATCATTTTAATGCAGTCTGCTGCTGGTCGTGTGCTGCTGGTTCCAGCAAAAAGCTTTGAAAACGAGTCTGTACGACATGAGCTGAGACCCGTGTGTTGTGAAAGCCATGATGTTGTTGTCAGTTAGTTTAAAATGAGCTCTTTATAAACTGTATATGTATCCTATATACTGAAAATGCTGGCTACTTTTCAGCAACTCTCATTTATTCTTTGCATCATCAGTCCGGCTTTGATTTACCTGACAGCAGCAAAGAACACCTTTTCCCAAACCCAAAATTCAACTGCGCAGTATGCCTTTAAGGAGCTAAATACATTCAACATAAAGTGAGGAGGTTTACTGGTTGTTTGTCTGCAAATAAGTCAGGATTTTGGGCGTCATATCAATGAACTAACATCAACAACAAGACACAGACTTTTATCAAAAATGATTGGCTGTATAGTGTAAACTGGCTTTGGTGGATGAGCTCGTATTATTAACCGTGTCAATATTAAGTATGGATTCCTAAAAAAGGACTAAATCCCTGAACCACAGTGGTGCCATGTTGAACCCACTGAGCTGTAAAATGAACACACTCTTTTTTTAAAGAGACATTTCACCTTTGTAGAACATCCAAAGCTCAGATCTGCATTTTGAATCTGGATTGTATATTTATGATTTGTATCGTGCTGTACATCGACTTTGACCTGGATGCGGCGCTGCCTGCGGTCGTCTAAAGCCACTGCTTGCTTTGGTTTGTAACCCTCAAGTCTCGTACTTCAGGCGTGTGCATGAGAAAATCTCAAACAGTCTGTCCGCAGGACATGTCGCCTTGAAAATGTCAGCGCTTGCAGACACATTTCACTTCCAGCAACAGCTCACAAGACTGATTCAGATGATATTTAAAACTCCCAGCCGTGCGTGGTACCCCATGTTCATTGGTCACTGCAGTGAGTGTATGTGATGTCCAATACATGTTTCTACATTTTATTTTTTTTCTCTTAGGCTCAGTGTGACAAGGAATGTTAAGGTACAATTTGTTTTTTTGTTTTTTTTTACAGAAAGTTACAGTGATTGAATGAGAGTTTGTGTAATCACAGCAAAACATTAACATTCAAATGTGCTCAAAACAAAACTCCTTAAATTACACACTCTGCAAATCACCCCGTGCCTCGTCTACACACGTCTACAGTAGTGCACAGTTGTCAGATCAGTTTCTTCTTCACGCAAGTCTACGAGCTGCTAACACCAAAGACCCACACGCTGGAGTGCAAACAGTGAACTGCTTCTGATTCAAACAGATTAAATAATCAGTGTTACACACTATCGTCTTCCACTCGTGCTCAATCGTACCCGATGGATGTGAAAATGGAACCAGGATGATGTGCACAGCAGCGCTGGATCAATCACAGGAACATGACAAAGGTTGTACCACAGAGTCATGTTTGCATTTTTTGGTGACTTTTCTTTTTTCATCCAGACGCCACAAGATACCAGCAGCGATCAGATTCTGATTTCTGAATGTTTTTGGTTTCATATCAGACTAAATAAAAATGATTTGCCTCCTGAAAACATGCCGAACACTACATGCCAGCAACCAATCAGAAATCAGCCATGCCTTTTTTTGAAGCTGCTAAATGGAGCAATTTTTGTTTTCAGTGATTGTCTCCCGTTAACCTCCACCTACTTTGAATATTTCAGTTTTCTCAGTTATTCCAAAGTATTTCAGAGCAATTATTCATATCCACAGCTTAATCAGCAGAATTAGTGTCACCAAATTATTGCTGGTTGCAGCTTCTTAAATGTGCAGATTTTTAATTCATTTAATAGTTCGGTATTTTCAGTCAAGCAGAGAACCAGTTGAAGAAAATGATATTCAGGTTAGATGCCGGCAGCCTGCTCAGATAATATATTTGTTGGGGTAAAGAAGCAGTGCATGTTTGACTCTGCTCATCCCGGCTCATTCACCTTCTTTATGCTGTATGCTTCGCTGATCAATGTGGATGTCATGGTGCCTGGCAATGATGCTGCTGTTCTGTGCTATTGTTTTTGATATAAAAACATCTTCCAATGAAGTGTCAGAAAAAGAAGAAAAAGACCTGTTTCAAACCCAAGTGTCCTACGGTCCACCAAGTTTCATTGTATGTGCTTCATTATGTTGTTATATAAGACGTCTCATGTTCACCAATGGAAATGTGTATATTTAGAAACTTAAGATTGAACATATTCCTGCAGAATGACAGTGAAAGCGTTTCCATGCTTGAGGCTTCCTCAGAGCTGTTGACCCTTCATCAGATACGAAGTTGTTTTAAGTTAAATGAATGTACCGGCAACATTACTCTGCATCGTGTTTGGCCATTCAGTAAAAAAAACACTCCACTCATGACTGGAGTGGAACTGAGCTCAGCGTTCTCGTCAGAGGGCGCATGCAGCATATCACAAAACGAGCGCAGGCATACCCCATTATTGTCGAAGATGACTGCCAATCAAACAGTTTGTTGTGCAGCCAATTCAAGATTCAGAAGAAGTTTTGATGATAACGCCCCATCGCCACCCCAGATCCTGAGCCTGGGCTCGAACGTGGAATCAGTGGCTGTATTATTACACTGACTCAGCAACTTTCATATGGAACTCAATTCTTTTTCTGCCATCATGCAGTAATTTTATAAAACTGAAGCTGAGACAAAGTTGGCCTTTTTGTGTGTATGTGTGTGTTTGTGTGGGTTTTTTCCACACAATAAAATCATGCAGGAACACTCTTGGTGTTGCCGCTGACCAAGGCACTGGCCTCAGAGCTGCAGCTGGTCCCCAGGCATCGCACCGTGGCTGTCAACGGCTGCTAAACAGTGAGGACGGGTCGAACGCAGAGGGCAAGTTTTCCCCACTGGGATTTAAAAAGTACAGCGTGACTTCATAAGTTATACTCCAGCACCGGTTCTCCCCAAAGCTGTGAAATATGTACATTTCCATCAGTGAGTATGATACAGGGCTCCTAAAGCAGCCATCTGCTTTGATAATCAAGTTTCCGTTCAGAGCAGCTTCTGTTTCATCACCTGGGCGCTGAGAGTGAGCACTAACTGAACGACGTGTCAGCGGATGGGAACTGATCAACTTCAGTTACAATGCAGAAAATGGTCGGCTAAGTTGGCAAATGAAGGCACTGAAAAAATGAGTATTTGATAAAACGGTCACTACACTGTGGTTTAGTGTAGAGACACAACATATTCCCGCAGCATCAGTCTCATATTGAAGAATATGAAGAATAAGTGAGTACATTTCCATTTCATGAGGCAAAAAGCTGGTGAGCTTTGATATGAAGAGGACACAACAAACGTCTCCTTTGGTGCTGGACACTATCTGTCCTGGCCGTCCAACCTGAGGCCACAGTCCGAGGCGTCCTCAGAAGGGGTGTCTAGGACAGGATTGACAAAGCCTTCGAATTCAGTGTCTGCATTGTCCTCTGGATGGGTACTCACAAAATCATTCTCCCACTCCAGCGCATTGGAGTCCTCAGAGGCCGAGGGGGGGCCACTGTTCATCTGCTTGCTGCCGGGCCTCAGGGCTGCGCGCAGGATGTCCTCCTCCGTCCGAGACCTCTCCCAGGCTGGGAGGGCACGATTGATTCCTGTGACGCAAGGACATGAGCTTTCATTCTGACAGCAGAAGTCAGTGCAGTCAAAAACTGCTGCAGGCAGTCATCCGAGTAACCCGTGTCTGTCAAGACTCTCCAAACCAAGTTTAAAACACAGCATATTGCATTTTTATGTCTTTTATGGAACTTTGCCTCAGTGCTATATATGTTCAGAGCAGAACTGACTGTATATATGCACACATTGGCCATTTATTTGAAAAATATGTCTGATCATGCAGAAGACTTTTTTTAATTTAGGGATAGTGGTCAGGTGAAGCGATCCATTATCACACAATCGTGAGTTCCCTTTTTAAATCATATCGGCAACAGCATTGATCAAAGCTCTACATCCCCTTGAATTCTTGGCCTGATAATATACACACAAGATGACAAACACAGGTTTAAATGGCTATCAAGGGTACGTTTCCACACCTGTGATGTGTCTCATTGTAATTTGTGTCTGTGTATAAATAGTCACTGAATTTCTCAGCTCTTGAGAGACCTCTGCACATTTCATCCAGAGCTGCACTGACTTTGCTGGGTACTGAGCTCTGGGGAAAGCGAAAGAATTGCCAAAGGACCTGCAAAAAAAGCCATGCAGCTGTTTCAAGATGCACAACAAGGAGGCGCTTGAACAAAAATGGGCAACATGGTCAAGTTGGATCAAAGTCATTTGGAGTGATGAGACCAAAAATTGAACTTTATGGTAACAACCATAAACGATGTGTTTGGAGAGGAGTCCACAAGGCCCAACAAGATATAGGTAGAGTCTACAGCAGTGGTCCATAACTATACATGAGGGGCTTCCTTTAAAAGGACTAAGCAGCCTAATTGTGAAAGCTGCTGGATGTACATATGAATGCCTGAATGATGACTACTGACTTGTTTCACACCTGTTATTTACATATTTGGATGAGGTTTTAGAGGAGGGTTGATACAAATGAGACATCCTGCACGCTCCACCTTGTCTTCCACCTATTTGCTGCAGTGTCGCTGAAAAACAGGATCAATCTTGGCTGAGCAATAACAGGTGCTCTGCAGAACAAGGTCTGACCCTGTGTGACCGAACGTCAATCAAACTTCAGTCAGGACGTTACAAGAACGTTTGGCAGATCAGTGATCTGCAACAAGTTGTAAAATCAACTACTCGGCAATCGAAAGCTTTCCAATTCGAGCAAAGTTTTAACTCTCACCCTCCTCGTCCTCCCACTCGAGATCCAGTGAGGTCCCGTCATCGTTGGTGGAGCGGGTCTTGGTGGTGAAGTCCCAGCTGCACTCTGTGTTGGGAGTCACCACGTTGGTGTCAGAAGGCAGTCCTGGAAACAAAGAGGGAGATGCAGCAGACTGAGAACTGAAAACATGACATACACAACTATGCTCACTCACACTCATACACTCATTTTCTTGCAGTTGTATGTTCTTAAAATTAATAATAAAATATTTTTCTGTATTTCACCATATCATCAAGAATATCATTATGGCAGAAATACCCAGAAATCTCTTGATAATATGTGAGGGCCACACCCCCCTCCCCTCACCCATCAGTAGAGCTCCCATAACTAAGGCGAGGCGGTTCACTTACTGTTGCTCCTGAAAGCCTCCGACTGGGCTTTTACATTCTGGAGGTAGATGTCAAAATCCTCCCCAGAGGTTTGTCTGGAACAGGCCACAACAAGAAGAGAACTGTAAGAGCAATCAGTCATCACTCAGGGGGCCTGAATCCTTCATGGCTATGGTTTTTAATGATACCTGTTGTTCATTTGGATGAGACCAGCGCTGATACTGTGCTCAGCTTTGTGTGCTCGTAGCACAGTAAGACTTAGTAACGCACTGACTTCTAAGACTGGATGTGTTGTAGTGTTATTATAGCTGCTCTGCAGCCTACACACTGCCTGGCTGCAGGGGAAAACTGTGTGCTCACCACTGTTGAGAGCATAAGAAAAGAAATATGTAGAATCCCTTTAAACACAACCAGGATGACTGTCTGCAAAGTACGTCTGCTTTGGAACGCCCACTGAAACCTGCACAGAACCTCATGACTGCAGCTTGTCCTCATCTTAACAACAGAGCTGTTGTCTAATGAACTGAAGTCACTCACTTTCTTTGCTGAGTTTCACCTCCGGAGCCATCTGCTTTGCCCCGTTTCCTCTGGACAGACAGCTGCTGACAATAACAACCACAGATCAAGTAAAAGGGCCATGATTAATATACAGAACACATGAATTAAATGAACAGTTAGCAGCTGAAGTGTTATCAGACTAAGCAGCACCAGAGAAGCAGTGGGATGTTGAATGAAAAGCAAAGAAATATCAATCCCAGCAGAGTCATTATAAAACTGACATGAAAAGCCATTTTTCCTGCAGTAGGCCTTTCCCTGAAACTGTACAGGAAGTATAAAGCCATGATAAGGCAAAACATGCCATACTGTTATATTCCAACAGTCCACATCTTTCTATACATGATGTGGGGATGCAATGAGTGTAAAAGCCAGGCAAAATAAGGGGATTATTTACAGCACAGGCCTTGTCTTTCCCTCATTTCACTGCTTGAACTTATGAATGAGGTTCATTGCCAGTTTTATATCTATTTGCACTTTATATTTGCTATATTTTATGCATCATCTACTGAATATTATTCCACCCTGAAGTGCCCAACTCAAATAAATGTGCCATCTTTCGTCTCTTTACTACAAAGTAACTGAAATAGTTCTGGTTAGCATTGTTCCATTGCAGCTATGATGTGTCTAAATGATGACTGAGGATGGTAACATGCTAACAGACTGTTTATCAGGTCAATAAAGCACTGAAAGAGACAACAATTTCACTGGCTGGATAACAAGGACAGGTCAATGAGGACACAAAGGAGACAGGAAACAGAGGAAATGTCACTGTGGCCCTTAAAGACGCAGACGGCTGAGGACTTGAAATGCTGAGAAGCCTCTGCACAGGTCCAGCAGGTTAGAGGAGGAGCTGTTTTAGTCAAACTGGCAGAAGGGAGCGCTCAGTGCCGCCTCACCTCCTTCAATTTGCGTTCACGTGCCAACCTGGCGGCCTCACGCTGGGCGGCATTTCTAGCCTCCTCTTCTAGCCTTAACTTCTCCTCTTGTGCCTCTAACTGAAGCAGAAATAACAAAATGAAACAAACACAAAAGACACAGAACAGAAAATTACAAAACAGAAAAAACAATGCAGCAAATGAAAAATAAGCAAAACTAGGTCTCAAACATAAAATGAGAGAACGGAGGCTGCTGATCTACCAAAGACAGATCCCTGTGAAGAGGCTCTCACCTCCACTTGGAGCTTCTGGTCGATCAGCAGCTGCTTGTCTGAGATGGCAGTGTAGCGGTGCTCTCTGAGGTGCTTCATCTCATCTTCACTGATGGGCCTAATTAAAAAACTAAATGTTACAAACGGGTTTTTTGGTAAGAGAACACTTGTGTTTTTAGATTCACAGCAGGTCTCTTACCTCGGACAGGGCTGTGGACTCTCAGCCTGCAATGTAACAAACAACAGTTTACCACAGAGCAATATGAGCACTGTTTGAGTCAAGTGCTACCAGTCTGGGACACTGCAGACACTAATCTAGTTACTTCCTGACTACTCAGTGCATCACAGTGATGGGTGCACAGCGGTGCACCCATCATTTTCTATCCATCAGTGGAGGACGGCTATCAGAGGAAAACCTGATGGGAGTCTGTCAGTAAAAAGTATCCTGGGAGAATGAGCATAATGCAGCTTTTAATTAGACTATGTCTTAGAAAACGATCAAACCATTCCTGTGGGATTGGTATGAAGCAGTAGAGGATTAATGAGAGCGGAGAGAAAACTCAAACTTATTTACTAAAAGCTCATAAAGACAAGATCAGAAAGATGAGCAGACTTACCTCATCGCTCTCTACCAGGTTCTCAAACTGCAAATTTAAAAGTCACAATTAGACATGTAACATTACACTGAATCATCAGAATTAAAACAAAGGAAGCTATACTAGCAAATGTACGACTCTTACCTCTATTGTATAATGTTCCCCTGTGGTACTGCTTCTGAAGTATTTTGATCTGTGGGAATAATCAAGAGAGCATGAACACACAGGCAATAATGTGAAACCTGTTAAAGGCCGATCATGTTAGACACACACACACACACACACACACACACACACACACACACACACACACACACACACACACACACACACACACACACACACAGTGTATAGCACTCATCATATATCGGCATTGTAGTCAAAATCTAGTGGCTGTGAGCACAGACATCAACTGCTATGTCCAGATTAAAATCACTGCACAGTGAATGAACACGTTGCTCATAAAAAAGTCTCAAAAATCAACCTCAGTAAGCACAGTAACATGACATGTGCTAAAACTTTAGCATGGAAGCTAAATGCTGCTCAATTACACAGACAAAATGATCAATGTACTTTCCTGTCAGTAACATATTAAAAAGGACCTCCTGTTTCTGATCATAGTAACTCTGAAAATGAAGAACGGTCTGTAGCACCTGATGGTGAGGACTATTAGTCCAAAGTGTTAAATCCCATAATTCAAAAGCAGAAGCAGAGTGTACGCAGTCAGTAAAATATGGTTTTATTTTATTACTTTTTATTACTGCAGGCTGTCAATTTCCAATGTCCAGTGATGGATGGGTGTGGGACAGCTTGCTGCTGGCGGACAGCGAGCACAAGGCACAGTCAGACTAAAAACATCAATTATTCACCTTCAATTTGGTGACATAACGGCCCGCAAAAAAAGCAAGAAACAGGCAGCTGAAACATAATGTATCGGGGGACTGAGCGGAAAGGTCCGAACATTAGCCCACAGTCACAGTCAGACTGGTTTAATGGAGTTCTCTCATTCAATTAGACGAGCTCAACTACACGTCCAGGCTGCTCACAATAGGGGTGGGGTCTGTTTGGCTACAGGTTAGACCCCACAATAGTGTAACCAGAAGCTTACTCAATGACCCGTATCTCTCGACTACAACATTAATACCAGGCTAACACAAAGAGCTGTCAAAAGTTCAGAACAAACACACACACACACACACACACACACACACACACACACACACACACACACACACACACACACACACACACACACACACACACACACACACACACACACACACACACACACACACACTGCTGCCATTTATCGGCTAACCTACTGTGAGCTAACATTAGCATTAGCGCTGCTTCTGATGATGCTCTCATGCTAGTTAGTTTAGTTTCACTTACCCGCCTCCTCTCTGGATCCTGTTGGCTTCTCTCCTGAAGAGCCCAACACAGTATGCCCAGCAGTTACCCATCGCATTGTCAAATGCTCCTTTTATCTAGCTGCCTAGCTAGTAATCTGCTGACAGCTGCTGGTGCTCCAGTATAGGTGACTACATGTCCTGCTGCAGCCACTTCCTCATCCTCCTTCCTGTCCGATAGATGACAAGGGCTCGCGGAAATGTTCAACACCACCACCTACTGTCGTTTTCTTGTCATTTTGGATAAATGTGACCAGGTTTTGTCAGTACATAAGGTAGGGACAGTATTAGGAAGACCGGATAATATGGATGCATGTATTAACTGTAATGAATAAGTTTGTCGGCAGTTTGTTTGATAAATGAATGCACATTATGCTAATATTGAACAGTAACACTCAGCCAGGGACTCAGCTCTTCATGCAACCACACTTTATTGTGTTTGCACAGTTCTTTCACACACACACACACACACACACACACACACACACACACACACACACACACACACACACACACACACACACACACACACACACACATCTTTGGCACGGCCTTTTAACACACACCATAATGCTATGTTTGTGTTAACATCCAGCTGATGCTCATTTATTAACTATATTTCATTTTATGTCCTGAATGTGGTGCAACATATTTTCACTCCTCAGCTGTTGTACATTTAGTTTTTCTTCTCTCTCTTTTTTACTCTGTGTCCTCCAAGGTGAAGAGGTATTCATGGATCTCATCTTCATCAGGGCCGCTGTCCACTTTGCTGACTCTGACTTTCTGGGGAACGGGTATGCATCTCGGCATGAGCTTTCTCCCACTCTGAAAGAGACAGAAGTTGAAGCATCACGCCTGGTTTGTTTGTCTCTCTCTCTTTTTAAAAAATAAATTACAATTCAGTTTCATTCTGCAAGACAGGTATTCATTTTCAAGTGTGCGACTGAACCAGGTTACACTGTGAGTGTCTGTTGATGTTCCCATGCATTAAAAGAGAATGTAAAAAAAATAATAATGAGCAAATGACTTACTGTTTTCTTGGAGTCGGCCAGGGATCTCTCCATGTACCTCCTCATCCTTTCCTTCTGTTTCTCTCTCTGCTCTCTCACTTTTTCCTCACGTTGTCTGTGACATGATGTAGGAAGAGAGGGTTAGAAGAACTCTGTTTTTTCTTGCAGTCCAGAGAAAGTGAGCAAAGTACAGTCACTGAGACATACCTGCTTCTCCTCTCACTGTCCTTGATCTTCCTAATCATCTCTAAGCTTTCCTCAGGGATGCTTTCAAGGCCCTGCAGCAGCAAAGACATACGATTCTCAATATTGGTCAGCTTCTCCAAGGTGCTGAGGTTGGTCATCCTGTCATCCACGCAGTAGCGATGGACCTCTGCCACCTTCTCGCCTAGAGCGTCCAACATAGCATCCTGCCAGCAAAAGGAGGAAGGTGTAGAGACAAGATATCTACTGCTTAAAACTGAATGCTATCAGGCATGATTTCTAGGTGTTGTTACCACTCAGATCTTGGACGTAGTCAGGCACATTCTGCTTCCTCACCTGGTCTTCTGTGTTTAATGAGACGTGGAGCTGAACCATCTGTTTGAGTTTGGCGGCTCTTGCCTTCTCACTGTCGATTCTCTGGTTCAAGTCGCGTATCTGCAGTGTTAGCTGCTCTTCATCCTTTTCACTTTGAAAAAGAAAAAAATGATTCAGTATTCGATGGATGAGGACAGGATAAGGGAGTAAGTAGTGTACAGGAAAAAACAAGGGTAAAAATAGGTCTGAAATTCCAAGTCAAAACATTTCAGTAAGCACCTAATGGACCTGCCTATCGAGCACAGGAAAGATGGCAGCTTTTATATTTTAGTTTTCATTCTATGAATTGATTATTCAGCACAAGCTTTCAACCCAGAGCGACCGAGAATGAATGCAAAACACTTAAATACCCAATAGTTTGATCTGCTTTTATTCCTGTGATCACAGCGCGGTCAGGTCAGATAACAGAGCAGAGAGTAGGAAGATGTTTTAAGTAAAGAACCTGCAGATTTCAGGAGAGTCTGCTCATTCCCTCACAGAGTGCTGACCCTTGACCCATGATGCTTACATTTTCTTTCTGGTTGTCTCCATGGACTGTCGGAGCTCTTCCAGTGTCTCCTCCACCCTTGTAGAGTTCTGAATAAGGGACAAGTTCTGCTCTGTCAGCTCTGTCACCAGATCCAGTAGCTGCTGGGGATCAGTGAAGTACAGCTCCGGCTCGTCCTGCAGAAGTGACAAACAAAGTGGGCAAGACAGGAGCACCGTGAGCACTGCAAAAAAGAACAGTCAGAGAGCTACATTTTCAATTTGGGGATTCTGACCTCATATTCTGAGCTGTCACTGTCACTCTTTGCGGTCCTAACACTCCAAAGAAAGACAAAGTTTTTGGAGCAGTATGTTAACAGGATTTCAAACGAATTCACTGCATGATATTTTACAACTGCATCAGCGTGTATGAACGTGAGAAGTGAATAGAGGATAGGAGTGGAGTGGGTGTCTTGGTGTTTCCTTACAGAGCACTGCTGTGGGCTGAGGATAGCCTGGTCTCTCTGATAGGAGGAAGCTCTCTACCTGGATTGTAAACCTTGCTCTCCAAACGTCCTTTGACCATGTTTCAGTTTGATGGAAAAACAACAACATCAGGACACTGACCAGTATCACCCCGGTCCACATAATCTATCTGATGTTGATTCACATTGTTTTAAATGACACCAAGTACTTGTCATTTCTACTACCTGACTCCTCACGCTCCTTCTTTTGTTTGTCCTGAGGTTCTTTGTCAGATGGGAATTTCGTTTTCAAAGCCTTGGTCTTCTGGGCTTCCTGCCACTCTGGAGGAGACAACTTGAACAGGAGCTCCTTGTATCTCTTGTAGTCTATCAGGATTTCTTCAAACTTAACAAGTTCGCTATGAAAAAGACAGATTGAAATCCACATGGCACGACAGATGTATTTACCATTATTTACAGCTACGAGACTTTTATGCACTAACACATTGGTAACATGCACACTCAAACACGATCAGAGTGCTACCTCTTTATGGTTCCCACTTCAGCAGTCAGCTTCTTGACCTCAGCATTCTTCTCCTGTTTGGACTTCGCCTCACGTTCAAAACTGACAAGAGAGACAAGACAGCCATTCGCAGTGTAACTTTTTAAGGTCACGTGTGTCCTCTTGTTAGGGCAAAAGCAAGTCTGTGTCTAGAAGTAATTTAAAAGTAAAACACAAATTCAAGAAACTCAATTTAATTTTTAGTCAACACGACAAAGTAAGCAACATGTCACAACGTGACACTGACCATGATCTGGCCTCCACAGACTTCTTCTCATTCTCCCTGAGGAACTCTTCAAAGTTGAGGTTGTCTCTCTCAATGACCTTTTCGAGCTGTTTCAGCTGTTCCTCCTCTTTTGAAATGGCCTTGTCCATCCTCAAAATCTCGGACCTCTTTGTCATCAGAGATAACTGAGTGAGGGAGAGTAAGAGCAAATGAAGCAAGAGGGCAAGACCAGTGCAATCCCTAAACAGTGGAGTAATTCAGCTGGTATGACAAGGGACAGATCTGGTCCAATCTATTATGCTAGTCTAACAAACATTCAAAAAGCATCACAGTGGACTGCGAAACTGACTCCTGAACTTGTTTACTTCACCTCCAACACTGCCTTCTGCCGCTCCATGGAGATTAAGTCATGTTTGCTGTCCTTTGTAATATTTTCTGGGGACACAGGACAGACAATACTTAACATTTACATTAGCAGGTCAGCCATGGAGTGCAAAAAAGTAACACCTTTACAAAATTTGACAGGCTTTGACTCTACTCTCTCCACTCACCTCGTTTCATCATGGCAATCTTCAGCTCATGTCTGCCAGGGGTTTGAAGAACTGTCCGACTCTTGATTTGTTTTACATTCTTCATCTTCTCCTTTTCTTCCTCCTCCATGTCCACCTCCTCTACTTGTTCTGCTAGCTCTTTCTTCAGCTTGGCCATCATTCTTGAAGTGTGGGATGTCTTCTTGTCAATTGACAATGCCAAGAATTCACGCATCTCCTGTGCAAGAAGGAGAACAGCAGCCAAGACTTTAACATGGCAGTTGATTTTTTGGGTCTTTCACACTGTGCCACACAAGTATCATGCATGTCTGTGCACAAACACACACACCAACCTGTTTTCGTTGCTCCTTTTCATTGATGCTCAGTTGAAAAATGCTGTTACCCTCTGGCACTTTGAACGGGCTCTGTCGAGTCTCCCTCCTCTTCATGTCTACACACAATGTAATGTTGTAAACAACTGTTCATATAGTTTTCTACAGTTCCATTGTTTGCACTTTCTATTTCACAGGTCTGTCTCTCTGCACACTGTACCTGGTTTGTGTGATTTTGCAGCAACATCCATCTCTGAAACAATACTGTTGCCTGAAGAAATCTCTGGTTCTTCTGTTGAAAACATTGTTAATAATGGTACAAACTCATCATCAATCACTAACTATTTGCATCGTGTCTTATGTGTGAGGCATGGCATTGTAACAAATATTTACTGGGCTGTGGTGACGACATCTCTGAGGTTACTTCCGGCATGTGGCGCCACTCTGGCTCAGTGTTCAATTTAGGTGCAGTTTACAGGTTGCCGAGATTTTGATTTAGGCAATTATTTTAATTATTTTATTCTATATAATGCTTGGACCCTCTTAGCTGTCTTGTCACTCTTCTCTTTTATATCCCCCAAAACCCTCGCCAAACAATCCGTCAATTTTGAATCTCGTCATTTTAACGTTACTCTGTAAATTGGTTATCTGTCATTTAACCAGCATACCCCATGCTGGTTTTGCTGGTGGATAGCTTTGCTGGTCTATGCTGGTTTTTCTAGCAGGGCGGTTCAGATGACCGTATTTACTCTTTTACTAACTAACTACTTTGCATGCCAGCTAATTCTGTTTTGAAAAGTAATTTCTAGTTGTCGACGAAAGATAGCTGGTTATGACAAGATGTAAAAACAGTTTTTACTGAATATTTGTCTTTCCACAAATGAGCTTCCGTGTAACGTCAGTTTAGCATCATCTCACGCGTTGAATGAGCACAGACATGCTAACTAACATAGCTAACAAATTTACACTTTATTCTGACAGTAACGCTAAGCTAACTGTTAGCTTGTCAAAGTACATTACCTCATAGGATAACCACAGTTTGTGTCTCTCATGATAAACAAACTGGGTCTAGCTCCTGTACAGGTTAGCATAAAGCAAAACTACACGTTTGTTCAATTCTGTGTAGAAATGAAATCAACATACCGTCAGATAATGCTGCTCACGCATTCAACAACTATCGTTATTCTCGTAATTTTCTTGCTCTTTAACCTGGGCTGTTCCGTTTGCGTACTGTTGTCATGGTAACAGTTGCATTCACTGTCTCCTTGTTCATGTTCTATTTAGGCCCTTTTCTGTATGATAAAAGCAGAGTTCAGTAGATGAATAGAGAGTAGAAGAGATCTAGTCTTGACTAGAAACAATGAGTGACTTTGTTATTCTGCTTTGGTTTGACATTACATTTGGCATTCACAGGAAGGCATCTTTCAGTGGGCCAGTCATAGTCATTCTCCACTAGATGGCACAGACAGATCACACACAGTGTGTCTTAGGCAGAGCTCAGTGTTTCCTAACTGTGTTGGATTGCCACCTCAAGTAGAGAAACCCAGATTTCAGGACTCTATGAGATCTTGCTGAAAGATATATAGGCATATTTGTATTTGTAGTGAACAGTGCATGTATACATCAGTGATAATTTCTTCCTGAGTTGAGTCGACTTGGCTGCCAGCACTGCTTTTAGTTCATTGTGTGTACCAGTGAATATACTTAGAACTCAGTACTGTATATTTCCTCCCACGCATCCACACATGACCCTGCACATCTCAGCTCAACAAAGCAGCCCACACACTACACTTGCTTGTAGGAAATCCCAGTGTCAGATTGTCAGGTTAAAGCAATGCAAACACATGGGCGAGTGTTGGCTCTCCCAGCAGAAAAGGGCACTTTGTGTAGGGAAAGGGGAATGGTGTTTTATTCAGATTTGAAGGAACAGTATGATGCTTGTCAGGGGTGGAACAGTGAACCTAAAGCAAGTCCTAGCACAAAGATTTGTTGAACTTTTCCAGCTTTCCTTAAATTCTTGTCATGTCTTCACAAAATTCATGATGTGACTATTCACAGGTTTCTTTAAAGCAATGTTACTGAAGCCAATCCTTTGGTGCAGTTGCACAGAAAGTTGATCTGCATACTGTATCAAGGTCTCACAATGCAGATAAGATTGCGTGCTGCATTATGAAGATGCTGTGCAGCTGGTTTCTTGCAGCGTTGCATGGGTTGTTTGAGCATTACAGATTGCCTCCGCCTCCTCCACGTTGTAGCCCAAAGACAGTGGATATTTGGTATTATGTAAGAGGTGAACAGCCCTCTATGCATAATGATATCAGCAGTGTTTCTTTAAACATAATTAACCCTGCCACTTCAATGAACACAAACATCTGAAAAAAGATGCACACTCATAATTACCAGACAGAGAAAAAAGTCTGAAAAGAAAGCCTTCTTGAGCATATTAATGTGGAGTCTAATGATAAATGTGAGGTGGACAGGTTCTCAAAAGCTGATTCTCTTCCTCATGTCTTGCAGTGAGTTTGGGTCGCTGAGTCCAAAAAGCAGCACTGACCTGCTGTCATGAAACAAATATTAGAGCAAAGTTGGAGCTGTTACTCTGTCAGGCAGCTGTGAGATGCAGGCTGAGCTCAGGTCCATATGACTGTGCTGCCGGGCTGCAAACTGAGACAGCATTTTAGAAAGTGAGGCTGTTGTACGTGTCTGTGCAACCTTGCTCACTAAATTATATTGCTTTCTTCCCAGAATCAATAGACATAATTTCCAAATGATGAACCAAAGTTTATTAATACAGTAGATGCACTGCACAGATTAAAAAAAGCATAAATAATATATCCTGATTAAATATTGATCATGTTTTCGAACTTCAAGTGATGTTACTGGATACTTCGTTCCTAGCTTAATAAATTCAAGACAAGACAGTATTACAGGGTAATACCTGCAAATGCAAATATATTTGCATTGTGCATATACGGATTATTGACATTGCTAGTAAGTCACTGGAGTGCACACTGGTTGGAGTGCATTGATTAGTTAAAGGCTCAGTTGTAATATTTAAGATCAAACTGCAGAGCTCTCAGTCACAAGCTCTGTCATTAAAATGTAAATCTGAACCACTGCCATGCTGTCACTGTCCTGCTGTGAATACCAACATGGCACCAAAGCAATAACATTTGATTTCTGAAGTATTATGAGAAGTGCATTATCCTGGTGTGACTTGTGACAACCTGTCATGTGTCCATGGCAGAGGCACATCTGTTTAAGTGCTCTCATTTGATTTTATTAGCAATGCATCAACTCTAATAGCATACAACATCCTCTTACAGTACAGTTCCTCACCAGCGCTGTAGTGGGAATTGCGCTGTCACTAACTTTGGCCTGGTACCAAAGAACTGAAGCTCAGAAGTCCAAAGAAAAGTCTTTGTCTTCACTTTTGGACTTGTACATATATTTTTGTCAAGCATTTCAAATAATAATCATGTCAATACTGAAAACTGAAAAATATTGCAGTGCTGTGGCAAAGCCTCAAAATATAATGAATATGCTCAATTGATTATATTTGGTATTATGATGATCCTTTCCTGTTCTGAAAGACAATCTATTTAATTGAATGAATTATTGCACTGCCAATTGGGAATTTGGAAAGACATTTTCTAAATATAGGACACTCAGAAGCATGTCTAATGTCAGTTTACACTGAATAATTATTTACTGGGGAATGAGTGAATCTGCAGCTTGACATAAAGCACAGAAATTGAGACATTATTCAAATCCCCCAAATGTCTGTCTATCAGCAGAGCCAGTTTAGTTCATACTCGTTTTTCATGAAAAGACGGTCCTATGAAAGGTCTAATAGCATTAACATTTTCATTTTCCTCTGCTCATAAAAATAGTCTTTAAAGAGGACATAGTCTAAAGTTAAGTTTATATGAACAAAATCTATTTTTATAGACACGCTCAATGCAGTAAACCTGGATGGGAAGATTAAATTGAAATCTTGCCAAGACGAGAGCTCCTCTCCAGGCAGGCCATTGGGCAGCATTTGAAATTAAACCCCATTATTGCTTGTTGTACTGGTGATTGGTGGAAATGAGACAGCTGAGGTAGAAATGAAGAGAAGGGAGAGGACTTAGTGGAGCAAGGAACAACAGTTAAAAATGTTTTTAATGGCATGTACAGCAAATGTGTGGTTTCACAAATAGCCTGAAAGCCTTGTGGTGACTGTCACTATTCAGACAGTAATGAAGTGAAATGTAAGATCATTTCCAGATGATTCTCATAGATTTGCTCTGAATTTATGGAGGAGGTGACACCACTGCCTAAAATGAACTGAAAGCTCAATAATTAGAGCTACCAGACCAGACAGTGAGAGTTTAATCATCTGGAGGTTCAGACCTGGTCATCCTGATATCAGTGTTTAGAAAGGAGGCATCTGCCTACAGACAACAAAGACAACACATGTTAAATTTCCAAGGGACATACAAAATGAACAGAAAAGCATCCACACACATGATTCTGACCACCTATGACCTGCATGTTCATCAGCAGTGATCACGTCAAATCAAGGTGTCTGTGAATTATCAACTATATCTGCACGTCTATGTAGCACTTAATCTTCTTTCAGCTCATTGCTTTGATTCAGTCTCAGCCCTCTCATCAACCATATTCCTAGTACCAACAGCTGTTATCAGTAAAAAAAATAAATAAATAAAAAAACCCTCATATACTGCACCAACTGTGCACTAACCTTCCTAACATCACATGACAAAGTTAGCGGTTATCAACTAATAAGCTAGAGAGCCAGTTGTTGTTGTCTTATCTACATTGTGTCTCCTTATCTGGCTTGCTGACATTAGCTACTAGTAATTAGCTCAAGAATCACGTGGATTCTGCTCTCAGAGTTGGAGGGTGTGTGAACCTGTGGCTTCACACTGGCGGCAGGACTTCTGGAGTACTGAGTGCAGTCACCGTGGCTAATGCTAAGCTGATAACACGAGGGCTGTGTGAGTGTGTGTGTGTGTGTGTGTGTGTGTGTGTGTGTGTGTGTGTGTGTGTGTGTGAGCTTGTTTTGGAGTTTTTCTGGCCCCTAGTGGCTAAATAAATCAATGTCTGCATCTTTGAAAATCAAACCAAAAACAAAAACACCTCATTTTCTGTGTGCTTGGACATCTTTCCAGTTGTGTTTCAACTGGCTTTGAGTTGAATCACTACTGAATCATATTACTCAGAGAAAAGTCACAATTTATCTGTTTAACATGCTGCTGAAGAAACCTGACATCCAAATATTCCACATTCAGCTTATTTCAATCTATCTATGAATATTGTATTTCTGTTAGTCCCATAAGCCCTAATGAATTAATACTTTCTTGTTTACATTTCCATTTGCAAATTTAGGTACTTGTAAACATTGTGTCTGTGGGAATGTACAACTGAATAATTGGGGGATAGGTCCGCGCCTGTCGGCTTTTATCCCAGCAGAATTAATCCTCATATAATTAAAAACTCGTTTGCAGACAGACGCCTGCTCTTGTCTGGAGAAAATGCTGTCCAACTCTGCTGACAGTTTGGCAGCAACAGGACATCTTAAAGCTTTAACTGGTGAAATTAAATAGACTTGAACCACTCTTCCTCGTGAAGGTATTTCATTCTGTGACCTACAATATGCTGCGAGAATATACTCTTAGTTGATGTCCCTGCCAAACTGTTCCCTCCAATTAGCATCTTGACTTAGGAAAGTATTTCAACTCCAAATGTTTTACATGAGCACATGAATTGTACCCCAGGAAAGTTAATTGCCATTGTGACTGCTGAGAATTATGGGATCCACCTCTTGGACTAAACCACTAATGACGAGGGATAATGAGCTCTTTCACCTTGGCCCACAAATTTACTTCATTTAAACCCAGTAATCGCCCCAAATCAGGAATCATTTACTCTGGGAGGATAATAATAGTCTTTAATGCTCTCATTGACACTTTGCTTTTTGTTTTTCTTCCAATGGGATGAAAGAGATAATGTGATTGACTTTGATAATGTGGTGTTGTAATTAGCAGTCCTCTGGATATTTAGCTTAATTTAGCTGCATCGCTCATGTGTCCAGAGTTAAGTTCTGTGTGTGTGTATATATATATATATATAAATAAAGGTCCCATGATTTATATTTAAGAAGTAATTTGGGGTTCAGTGTGTTGCAGAAAGACAGTTTGACATGCAGAGCTGGATATCAAACCACTGAGCCTGAAAAGACTAACAGACCACTCTATACACCTGAGCTATAGCCACCCCCAGTTTCAGAGCGTACGCTTGGCTGAACGGTTCATGAGCATCTCTGGCTATATCAGGTGGAGCGCTACTGGCTGTCATCCCTCGAATGTATGGACTGGTGCTGAAAGTCCTCAGGCTAAAAGAGGCCTTAAAACAAAAACTGTCTCATCACTGAGGTGTAAAATAGATTAGGTTTTA
The DNA here is from genome assembly GCF_039877785.1 of Chaetodon trifascialis. NCBI lineage: Eukaryota > Metazoa > Chordata > Actinopteri > Chaetodontiformes > Chaetodontidae > Chaetodon > Chaetodon trifascialis. Next base: position 9,512,927 of record NC_092060.1, read on the forward strand.
ATCAGAAGACAATTGCATGCAAATCAGTTTCCCTTGAAGTGCTGTGCCACTCAAGGGACGGAAAATGAAGGATATTTGGGTTAGATTCCTTTCGGCAGCCATTTCCCTCCTCTGAGACTTCCCTGTGTTTTTTTTCTCTCTGTCTCTCTCTCTCTCTTTCTGCCAGCATGACACAATAGATCCACCATTCACTGCAAAACCTCATTCATTGTCAAATCAATTTTATTATTTGGCAGAGGCTGTGCATTTGCTTTGCCAGTATCACAAACAGAATCAGCACTTTGAAAGGTGCACCTTCTGTGTTTGTGTGTGTGTGTGTGTGTGTGTGTGTGTGTGTGTGTGTGTGTGTGTGTGTGTGTGTGTGTGCGTGCACAGTGTTACTGGACCGTTGTAAATGAATCTGACATGATGATCAGTCCACATGCCATGATCTAACAGTGGCAAAAATACAGGTGCAAATTTGACATAATGACTCACAGCAGATGTGGTCAGTGTCTCATCAAGTTTCTGGACTATTGGACTCATCAAGTATTTGACATCCAGGGACATTTGTTGTTAAATACTGGACATATGAGTGCATTTAGCTAATTCCAAGCCTATCTACCAGTGCATTTTAGCAGTCAAAATATCCATACGCTCTGAGTGGACCACGATTAATCAAAACTGATACCTGGCACAGAGTGAAATATCTTGCTATGACTGTTGGGGATATAATTTAGTTGATCTTTATTCTCCTTCATTGATAAAAAGTCTGATGTAGCCAATGTGCTTCATTATGCTAGATATCTTTACGTCTTGACTGGGTTGACCTAGCATTTTTTTTAAAGCTGCAATCATCAATATTTTACATTGGCAATAGACCAGATGACTATGTGTAATATGAAACCACAGAGAGTTTTCATCCCACTCTGCAGTCCACTTCTGCTCTACAGAGTGATTTAGCATCTTTCAGCTCATCGTTTTAGTGACACGACCCACGACTTTAATGTTTTCATTGTCTCTCGTGGCTCTCAGTAGCACTGTTTCCAGCAGCAACACTCAGCTGCTGTCAAAAAACCACGGCACGCTACCCCAGCACCAGTGACACACACAAAGCTAGCAGCTAGTGAGCAGATGAACAGTGTGGATGTTATGTTAGCTGGTGATAGCAAAATATTTCCCTCAAGAGTTGGTGGAGACCAAAAGTAGAGCTAAAAGGAGAATATCGCCCTGCCTGAGTCCAAATGAATTTTGCTCTGTCTACTGAATCTGAAACTGTGTGCACGTTTGCCATTTGCCTCTTAATATAAAATGATAATATGTTGACATTTACAGCTTGTTCTGCTCAACACAAGTAGCCCAGAAAATCTCTCATTGATGATCATAAAGAGGCAAGTATTGAACAATATCTGGTCTGCTTGCCCAATATGGTTCAATTTTGAATTTCTATACTAAAAATGCTGCAAAACAAAAGTAAAATTCAGTAACATGATATACAAAATTTTGAGCAGTAAACAAGGAACAAGTCAGGAATTATTTGCTAATTCAGTATACATTCAATAATAACTCTGAAACGAAGATCATATTGTAGATAATAGATAAAGCAGATTAGATAGAAAAAAAAAGTAGACGCTGATAATAAGACAATCAGATCAAAAATAAATGGCAAGCTTCCTTTTTCACAACTTATTCCCAGAAGCTGCACAGTCATCAGATATTAGACAGGAAAGACATGGTGAGATCATCTTCAATTAACATCTTGTGAGTAACGGGAAAGTCTTTGGGGAAAACATGTCCATTCATGTACAACATAATTGCGACAACATTATTGAGAACAGGAGTTGAGAAGAACAAGTCAAAAAAGACCAGCGCACACTGTTGACGATAGCTGCTACGGACGTCATGGCACACGGTAAATGAGGCATAGGAGAGTAAATGGATAGTAAATGAATAAATGTTTTGGCTGCAGGAGGAAACATTATTTTTGACATCCTTTCAGTTCATCAAACTTTAATGTGTCAGATATACCAACTCAAAAGACTTAGAACAACTGTTTACAACTACTTCCTCTCAAAATGTTAAAGGGATTCCACAGAACATTATTACAGTCCAGATGTCTGTAATGTCCTGGCCTATATCTCAGTGTTGGAAATCTGGCTATTGGTCCAGGCCCTCTCCTGAGAGGCTCCTCTGAGAGTGAAGGTCTATTTCCAGTGTGCCTATTTATACAGTGCCTGCCTCAATAGAGAGGTGAAATGAAGCAAGATCTTCCCAGCAATCAGGCCAGGAAACTGAGGGCTCCAATGGATCAAAATCCCATTTTCGCTGTGAAACGTGAACATATTCCACCATTGCAACAGTTCCCAAAATCAATAAAATCAATGCAACATTACATTTGTGTGGTAGTAGGTGGTAGTTGGTGGGCTTGTCACCACAAGTGGCTCCTTTCATATTAGGAATAGTCATTTGATCCATTGTTAATATAAAAATATTGATTAGTGCAGCTTAAAAACACAAATATTAAATAAACACTGACTTCATATCTTTTTTTTTAATGATGTGCTGTTTATGTCTAGACTAATAGCAAGGTGATGACTGAATTTTTCCATATCTTGTGTGATTGTAAATATAACACATGTAATGTATAATTAGCTATTTTCCTTTTGTAACAGAGTCAAAAGGGCATCCCTGTGCATGCAAATACACATGCATATTTATTCATGACTGTCTCCTTCAGAGCCAGGTATGCAAGTGAATTTAAATTGCTCACCAAAAAATCTCACATTCAGAGCAGTTTTTGTATCATGAAGATGCTGAATCATGTTGCCGTCTGTCATGTAAATCTGGTTTACAACAATAACAATGTCAAGTTGTTCTCCTCCTCTTAATAAGAAAAACATTGAAACAGGTGCTGGCTTAAAGTGGAAACTTTCTTTTACAGAAACTGCATTCATTAGCCTAATCCTCTGGGTTGGGAGCACTCTTTTTCCCCCTGATGAAGTCTCTAACGGCTGGATAATATGTCTGCTCCAGGCCACTGTTGCTGAAATGCCTGGAGGGCACTGGAACAGTCTGCTTTGTGTTTCTAATCACAAGATCTGCTAAGGTATAAATGTCCTTTTATAAAGGGACGTTCTGCAAGGACATGGTAAATTATGTAATGATCTAGTATATTGTGCACAGTGTGACAATGTTACTGATTCCTCTTGGTAGCACTTGCTATATTTGCTTGTGTTTTTTAACTTTTAGGTGTGCCCTTAATGTGACTAACGAAACACACAACAAAATTGGCATCCACACTCCACCCCAGGTCTTCTTCTGCCTGAAGAGATTAAAATGATGACACAGTTGTGACATGCCAAGTTTGTCCTTGTGTGGTTGCGTGTTGTGTGTCAAAGATGCCAAGGTTATCTGGTGTCACCCTCTTTCTGTCGCATTTGCAATGGCTCAGCAAAATGGCTCAGTAAAGTGTTGTGGCTGCATCTGCTGCTGCTGGTGGGGGGCCCAGGCTGCTGTGAAGAAGACTGAGGAAGCGGAGCAGAAGCAAACTGGGGCCATGTTTTCAACATGTCTTCCACCAGGCAACGCTGTGAGCCTCAGCCCGAGGCCATTTCTGGCTGCATAGAGATTTAAATGTCATTAAAGGAATTCAAAACAACAATTAGCTGTTTAAGTTTCACGTCAACAAAAAAGTAGAAGAACATTGACAGATAAGCTTGTTTTTGTTTCATTATCCAGTTCTGACTTGTTTCACTATAATCTTCATTGGTAAATAGCTTATTAATATCCATTTTAGGTGTCTTTCAAGTTATTTTCCTCTTTGCATCTGGGTCCAATTGTTGTTTCTTTACTTTTATAATTTTTAATGCAAAGACTATTTGCAGAGCAGTAATTTATTCATGAAATCCATACTTGCATATGCACATGTGCACAAAAAGTCACACAATCACACAAGCACGTACGCACCATTTGCTGCAGGGCAAATATTCTCCCACCAACATTTACGCCTCTTCTTGCATTTCCCACTGGTCACGTCCCCTACAGACGGATTCAAAATCATCACCAGAAATGATCTATAAATGTGTGAACGCCTCATTTCTGCCTGTGTTAAGAAAAAAAAAAAAAAGCCCACCGCCTACAACAGCTGTGCTCCTGCACACTCGATGCTGGATGTTCACGTGTCTGTCTTGGTGATAAGATTAAATATATCCAATAACTTTTTCAAAGTTATTTTCAGAAAAGTTAGTTTAAGCATGTTACACATTAAAAACGGTTTTAGCCATTTTTTGGGAACAATTTTACTGCATGTCCATCTAAATGCATGAGGTTTAGAGAAACTAGATCTCTTTAAGGTTTATATTCAGATTCATAGAGTCTCTCACCCAGATCAATAATCTATGAGCAATGATCCAGTCATATTTTCTTACTGGGGGCCCCTTGGTCAAAAACATAACTGGGCAAAAGATATTGAAAGCTGCAGCTCAGAAGGAGACATTCTTAAACATGTTCAGATGAAGTGGTGAATGCAGCCTTATTCCTTTTTCAAGCTGACTGTTGCTGCTGTTGATGTTACTTTGCCATATTAAATATTTAGTTTTGGTTTTATCTTGCAGTTTGAATCATTGGATATTTGTTAGCTTCCCAAAGGATTTATCAATTTAATTACAAGGATTAGTTCTGCATTGGCAAACATGCTTATTTGCTTCTTTTTTTTTTTTTTTTTTCCAAGAGTGAGATGAGAAGATCAATACGGCTCTCATGTCTGTGTGTTCAGTAGAGAGCTACAGCCAGGTGGCAATGAGCCTGAAGCAAGGGGACGCAGCTAGCCTGGTTCCTGGTAAAAAAAAATACACTTACCAACACCTCTAAAGATCACTAATTAAATAACAAGTTCTATCTTGTTCGTTTAATCCACACACAAACAGACAATCTTTGGTGTAGGAGGGAGTTACACCAGTCGCTGGTTCGATCCCCGGGTCGGGCGGGGCCTTTCTGTGTGAAGTTTGTTCTTGCCGTGCATGCATGGGTTCTCTCCGGGTACTCCGGCCTCCTCCCACAGACCAAAAACATGGTCATTAGGTGAATTGGTGACCCTAAATTGTCCTTAGGTGTGAGAGTGTGAATGGTTGTCTATCTATATATGTTGCCCTGCGATCGACTGGCGACCAGTTCAGGGTGTACCCTGCCTCTCACCCGCTGACAGCTGCGATAGGCTCCAGCCCCCCTGCAACCCCGAAAAGGGATAGTTGGGTATAGAAAATGGATGGATGGATGGGAGTTACATGCAGTCACTATTGCTGAACAACAGCCAGGTGCTGTGACTTGATTTCACAGTGAGGTTGCCAGGTTTGTAACCTTATAATTATACAAGGACCAAAAGCAAAACTTGTGTTCGAGGACCATATCCAGCAACACACGCTGGCCAGAGATGCTGGTCAGAAGAAATGGGGAAATGGGTACAGTATGCTGTTGTTGATATAACTCCCACTGAAAAGTCAAACTACAGCACTTCAGTGAGTTTTAGGGTGTGTTCAGACAGCTGCTCTCACTCTATAGCTCAAAGCTAGCTAGGAATGGACACACCAACTGTGTGTATAGGTGTATGTCCTCTGACTGATCTCACCAAAAAATCCTCCAATCCTCCACCAAAAGACTCATTAAGCCACAGAAGAAGCATAAATTGTAACTCATTTGTTTGGAATCACATTTCCTTTAAAATCCCCCCCAGGTTCTGTCTGAACACACAGGTTGTGTCGTTGGTGGGCAGATGTTTGAACTTCAGAGAATAACAGGCCAGCTGTTTCGCCCTGCTTCCAGTCATCATGCTAGGCTAAGATAGCCTTCCAGCTTTGTACTAAACTCACAGACATGATGTCATCAGTCTTCTCTCACTCTCAGAAACAAAGCCAATTACTGTGCTTCCCAAAATGTTCCCAAGATGGGCTACACTCTAATTATTACTCAGTAAACACAAGACGTCTCCTGTAGCATCAGTAGCAGCTTCACTCATGAGAGTAGGCTTTTATTCTCCTCCAGAAAGGGGTGGCGGGTTCAACTTATATGTGGTAAAAGAAAAAAATATTTTTTTTTAAGCATGGTGTTTACATACTACAACCCTGCTGCCATAGCAGTTATTCTACACTAGTAAGAGAAAAGCATTAAACCCTATGCATTGCAGAGTATTTACACTGAGACAGGCTGATCTAACTGTTCAGCATACTGTACCCTCATGCAGAAACACAAAAGAGGCATGCATGAGTTTCACTCCAGATGGAAAAATAGCACAATTCCCCCAAAACCAAACTATCCCTTTAAATTAGGGCAAGTGCCTATACTTAGAAGCCAGGACATCAGACAAAAGAGGGCTGTGGGACATTAAGGTAATCTAGTGGACGGCTCTTATTGTGGACACTTTATTGATTTGACTGAAGACGGACGGGGAGAAAAATAAATTAAAGATAAAATCCTGCCCTGCAGGAAGCAGTTCTGAGGTGCACTTCAAAATGAAGATGAGCTCAGCGCTCACCTCTTTGGTTCGTTTCCAGTTGCTCAATAGCTCAGACCTAAACTTGATGTAAGAGTGACAGAATTGTCTAGAAAGATGGAAATTTACCATCTGTACATTACAAGGCACTCAAGTGTTGTCAAGTACTTACATATAATGGGTGGGCAGGCTTACCAAAGTAGATGAGAGGCCACTAGGGCACTGCAGAGCATAAATGCCTCCAAATCAGATTCATAAGTGGATAATGGTTCATGATGATGCCTCCTTTGCCTTTGGATAGAACGGCTTCATTTTCCATGGCTGTGGGCAGTAATAGCACTGAAGAAAAAGTGCTTCATAAAACTTAAGATATTAAGCCATTGTTTTCTGAACACTTCTCTAAAGATATCCTGTTCTTGAAGAACTCTTCAGCGCCTTAAAATAGCATTTCTAATCCTCTCGGCAAGTGGAGAGCTTCAGAGGACAAATGTTCATACATCAGTCTGACTGCAGCGTCTATGTCAAGACTTTTCATCTGCTGTCGTGTCACACCTTCCCTTTGTTTCCAAAAAATCTTAACAGAAGTAGGAACTGGCCAGCAGCGATGTGGACTATGAGGTGGTAACCAGAACCCCGAAGGAAAGAATACATGTCAATATTTTTTCCTCTGAATGTGGATGAGTGGAATTTGATGTTATTTTTATAGACTTGTATGTCAGTGAAGGTGTCTTTTTTTAATGCTGTTTGAACCCTGAGGGGAGATTCTCTTTTTGGCTCCACCTACGCCTCTTGAGGAAGGTCAGAGGTCATGGTTAGTTACAAAACAACATCCTTGTCTTCCCGCTGATGGACAGTCTCATGTTTGCCTGAGCATGTATCCAGTCGAGCTGGGTTTTCCTGAGCTTTCAGCCTCGGCAGATAAATGCGCCCTTGATGAATGTGAGTTTAACGTGAGGGCAGTGGATTAACTAGTAGTTTGGAGGTTCATGGGCAGAGCTGCTCTGAAGGTGGAAATTACTTTATCAAAAGAGTGAAACTACAGTAGGCAGAGTAAAATATTATTATTATTATTGTTGTTGTTGTTGTTGTTGTTCAAAAGCAGTCGGAATATGCACTGTAAGTTGTGGAAAAATAGAAAACATGCCCTTGAAGAAGAAGATCCTCATTTATTTGCATATATGGATGCTGCTCCATAAAGAGTTGAATGCATCAGCAGCTCTTCGTCCACAAGAGTAGGTGGAAATCTCAGTCTCAGTTAGAAATTGAAGTATTGGACAAACTGAATTCAAGACCTGGTGATGGTGCTAGATGTAAAGTCTGGGAATCATTAGAATTATTAGAATTTATCTTCAAGGGCATCTGTGGCGTACATTGGATAGATGCTTTGATGCCAAAGCAGATCAGGTTCATCCATTCAGGTTGATCATTTTTTCCCAGGGGAATCAGTACTTATAAGAAGATCACGCTTCCTGTCACATAAATCACCCTGGAATCATTCAAGGAACCTTCAGATGACATCATACAACTGAGGATATTTGTGTTGAAGCTGTGCTATACTTTCTAGTAACAATGCATCTATTGACGTGTAATGGGATAGGTGTCGCTCAAAGCTCATTGTTTTGGTGTTACAACCTGCAACTCTCACTGATTTCATTTCACCAGCTCTTGTTTTCGGTAAAGATGCTCTGATAAACCCACTGTAAGCTACCTGCTCAGCTGTAAACAGCAGACAGACAAAGTTAGCAATTAGCTGGTGAACATATGGAGCATTTAGCTGTTAGAGAGCCACACACTGCCCTCAGGAGTTACGAGATTGTTAACGAACACGTTCTGCATGAATAATAAAACATGTCAATAGCGTGTTTACAGCTTGTTCTGCTGCACCCAGTGGCCAAAAAAATCAATGAATGCTGCTTTAAACATCAAGGAAGCTGCACAAAACACTGATGTCAGCATGAACAGCGGGATCCTACAGGTCTACCTTTCTGACCCAGAGCCATGTTTAGTGGTAGCTGTTATCAGGATCAAACGTGGTCTCGTGTGGTATTGAAAAGGGTTCATTAGTTCATTAGTCTGGTCCCTGAAGTGGTAAGAACTGTTTGCCGTTTAAGGAGGATTGAAGAGGAAGTGATTTCTTTCCACCTTTAAGTTATTCTATCCATTAACTGTCAGTAACTGTTTGGTGTTTGGTGCTGAGTCACTACCTTTTTTATAGTCCCAACCTCACCTGTCCAGCTGTTATTAGCTGGGAGCCACACACCCACTGCCCAAAGGTTGCAGCCCTGAAATGTCTTGAACACATCAAAATAAGAAGATAATAATAGAGGCAGAGGGCAGGGTCTCTGCAGATAAATATACCACCATTCACTTCCAATATGTCATCAGTGATGATTGAGGGGATTTAGGGCTTAGTATGCCCTTAATGGTATAATAAGTAAGTAGGAGTTCATCAATGAAGGAAGAGAAACATTCACTTCTCATGCTCTTTCCTGGTGCCACAGTTCTGTTTTAAAACCCACACATTCCTATTCTCTATGTTTGCTGACATTCACTTTCAGTTTGTAATTTGTGCATGGTTACTCTGAAACGCATGTTAAGGAAATAAATGAGTGACTGCTGAGGTAAAGCAGAGGCATAAGCTCTTCTCTCAGGTGTCTCATTTTCAGTCTGTGCCTCTCTTCCTCTGCATTTGTTTGGTGTTGAAGCTGTCGCGTTGGGCTTTTTTTGGGGAGTGTGATTTCCAGACAGCTTGACTCGTGGTTCTGACTCATTAGCTTCCTGCACTTCTACAATGAGCCTCATCAATCGTAACCCTCAGCGCAAAAGAGCTGCTTTCTCCCTACCTGGACATTATGGCTCTCTTTGCACGGTAGCACAGCCTGGAAACAGTGAGGCTGTGCTTGTTGCAGAGAAAACAAATAACACCAACATTTTTATAAATGCTGTCAGAAGTGAGAGTCTTTTGACAGTGATTCTCCTGTTAGTGCTATTCAGGCGATGTCAGACAGGGAAACAATGGATGTGCAGAGACAATATGAGCTGCAGATTTGAGCTGTGTGGTTTTCTTTAAGCGTCTAAAAGCCACCTGTCAGAACTTAAGCTAACTTATCTTAACACAGTTTAACTAAACTTTGCTGAACTGAATGGAACTTAAAACTGCACTATTCAATACATTTAGATTAACATACATCAACAAACCCACAGAGAACTATCACCAAGTTCCCCTCGGCTCTTGTTTTGTTTTTAGGGCCCACAACTTTCTCTTTGGCTGTCTACACTCTCATCATCCTTGTTTCCAGGAGCTACAGGCAGTTGTTTCAGCAAAAAAAAAAAAAGGTACGTTACCTGTCCAGCACTAAGAAACAGATAGATGGTGTTAGTGAGTAGCTTGTGAACACAGAGGAGCATCAAGCTGAAGTCCAGAGAAGTTCAGTTACGGCATGTTTCCACAGGAGGTTTTTCAGCAGTGTTTTTCAGTCATCCGGCCGTGTGCATCTGATGGAACAGATATGCTCCTACAGATTGTGTGTTGGGCTGTGGGCACTGCCAAAACTGTGCTGACCTACACAAAATGCTGTGCATGATCCTGCATCCAACAGACGGAGGACCGAACCTGCTGCTGCTCTGCGAACATGCTGCTCAAGCCGCACAGGCTGTGTGAACCATGGAGGTATTAAAGAGGGCTAGATACCACTTTCAAAGATGGTGCCCCATTCTTATGAACCTGGGCATATAGGCCATAAAACCCCTTTGGGCTTCCTTGTGCCTCCATGTTTTTGGGCATATAGAACATGCACACTGTGGTCCTTCTCTAGCAGAGCTGGTTGAGAGCGCACCAAACTGACAATAATGATAATATGATGATTTATAGCGATAATAAAAATAATTTCAGGGGGCTTGTGATGCTAATAAAAAATTATTCATCATTTTATAGCAACTCCTTTTCCAATTATTGGTGTGCAGAAAAATTGCTTTGGAGGTGTTAGGACTGGGTTATAATGGAAAGAAAAACTTTGCTGTGGTTCAGCACAGACCACAATAGAAAGCAGGAGTTTTTATAATGGTTTAAAATAGAAATATGAACATGTGTGGAGGGACGGCTGTATGTGATTTAAATATGGGATAATAATGCCATTTCCAGACAGTCTCTCCTGGATGACATTCATATTGTTGTACTTAGTGCTTTAGTGACAGAGTTCAGATCAGAGAACAGATCATATTTTATGTCACGACATGTCTTTATGCAAAATCTTAATGTAAATAGTAACACAGCTGTACACATGCTGTGAAAGAAAGGGATACTTTTGATGTAACTATCTTATGGACATTAAATATTCAAACAAAGTAAGAACACCTATTAATTGTACTTGAGTAAATGTTGCTTTCCACTTTACTGATGAACAAAAGATTGATAACAAGGCTTATTTAACTGCTGTGCAAAGTTAATGAGGTCTCGCTATAACTGTCACACAGTAACAGCAGCAGTCTTTCATGTGCGTTGAGCTCCAGCTAACAAGCTCTGCTGCAACAGCTGTAGGTGTGTGTGTGTGTGTGTGTGTGTGTGTGTGTGTGTGTGTGTGTGTGTGTGTGTGTGTGTGTGTCGTCAGTTTGGGACTCTCTGAAGGCTGTCATCAGGCAGATCCTACAGGAGGTAATGTAATGGCCCTCGACTGCTATGCCCTTCAACCCCTTAACAACACACACACATTTACACCAGCCATCGCAGAGCAATGCCTCACCTCTTCTACTTCTCCTTCACACACACACACACGCACCAACAAACACACACTAACACAACACACACTCATGCGCTCACACTGATAAAAAACTAGGTTATCATAGCAGTTATTTCTACTGCAGGGCATCTAGCTTACAAAGCAGAAGAACCTGTTCAAGGCATTTCAGGACAAACTGTATCAGAGACAAACACACACACACACACACACACACACACACACACACACACACACACACAAACTCAAACTCATACTAAAGCCACAAAAGAATACCATAAGAGAAATTTAATTAGAAACCTCGATTATTCTTTAGTGCTCCATGCTCAGTGTGTCTTCAGGCCACAAATGTTAACACAATGATACATCATGTACTGTAATTCAAACACAGGACACACTTACAGGGAAAGGTCAATGTGGCATAATAAAGCAGACGTGACTTTTCCTAAAACTGTACTTCTGACATTTCCAGGCATTACACTGCCGTTGAATGAATATCATTACAACATTTTTCTACAGTATGCCGAAAGTGCTTCCATTAAAAGAGCAAATTGCGATCAAATGTCTAAAAAAGAAAAGACACAAGGAAAAAAAAAATCACTTGGATACAAGCCTGCCCCCACAAAGAGCACGCACATTACTCATCCCCCACAGAGCCGCCTTGCTCTAGTGTATTGTGGGAGGACTGGGGTGGGCGGCTGTGCAGGGGATTGGGAGCTGCGTAATAAGACTACACTACATGACTTCAGCTCACATGTAACGTATCAGCGTAATGTTTCCTCACCTTCCCCTCACACTAAGTGGTTTCTGCTTCAGCCCGGTGTGTGTGTGTGTGTGTGTGTGTGTGTGTGTGTGTGTGTGTGTGTGTGCGTGTGTGTGTATACTGTATGCACTTCAAAACTAATCAGGAAAGCCAGTGTGGTGGAACCCAGACATCTTGTTTATCCTGCGAGATTTACCCGCACTTCACCTTCAGAGCCACACACACACACACACACACACACACACACACACACACACACACACACACACACACACACACACAGAGTGAAGGTCTTGTGCTTGTCCCAGGTGCAGAGAAATCTGTGAAGCAGCATGTGGCTTGTCCCAGTTCCTCTACAGTACCTGTGTGCCTTTGTGTGTGTGTGTGTGTGTGTGTGTGTGTGTGTGTGTGTGTGTGTGTGTGTGTGTGTGTGTGTGTGTGTGTGTGTGTGTGTGTGCGTGTGTGTGATTGCGTATTGCGACAAGACTGACCCATTTGAATCTTAATACGGGCGCCCACCAATGCATTCCTGAAACTAGTTCAACATGTAGGCTAGGCTGCGTGTATCACAAAGCAGCGGGAGTGATGGACACTGATGGATGCTGGGGTCAAAGGGCATGCAGGAGCTCATATAGGAAAACAAGTCTTAAAATAAGTCTTTAAAGCCAAAAATGTGACTGTCGCAAAGTGTTTCCTCATGTGTGATTTTAAAAGGCAGAGTGAGGTCAAGCTGTCAGGAAACACCAAATGTTCAGATGGGACGAACAGGCCTGCCCGTTGTGCGTCCTCCTCTCCCCAGTTTTGATGGAAGAGGAAGTCAGAGATGTGACTCTGTTGAAGTCATTTCAAAGCAGTGCACGTCTAATCTGTGTCCTGACCAAAGCAGGTGTGTGCGAGAGGAGAGAAGGAGAAAGCAAACGGAGACAGAGAGGAGAGAGGGAAAGAGCAGGAGAGGGAGGGACAGAAAGACGCTGAGACAGTGAAGCAGAGGGTGAAGGAGAGAGAGGGAGGACTGTTTCTCTCTCTGGATGCCCGCACCACCACCACCAGCAGCAGCATTAGCAGGAGCAGCAGCAGCAGCTCGGATCTGGACGAGAGGTGACCGGGGCTCAGGGTGAAGGAGTGTGTGTGTGTATGTGTGTGTGTATGTGGTGCGTCTGGCGGAGAGACTGCAGGAGCGGCAGAGAGGCTCAACTTGGTCCCTCTCTGCGCCGCTCTGCCTTCTGTGCCGCCGCGTCTCCCTCCTTCCTTTCCCCGGGACACAGACATCTGGCGTGGTGACATGTGAAGAGGCTTGAAGTATGGCATGCAAAGATGGTTTCTGCCAAGAAGAAGGAGACGGTGACAGCGATGCGCCCCGCGTTTATTCGGACCCTCTTCTACTTTTTCTGTTTGGCGACTTGGTGAGTTCCACAGTGTCTCTGTCCGCGGTGCTGAAAGCTGCCGCTCGCCTGAAGTTGTGGTATCCTGATTCTTTTTGTTTCTGCTTTCCAGTGTAAAGAAAATCTCTGGACAGACAAAGAAGGATGAAAGGATCTATCCGGAGAATTTTACGCGCATTTTAGACCGACTTCTGGACGGCTATGACAACAGGCTGCGACCTGGATTCGGGGGTATGTAGGAAATAAATGCGATTCTTGTGCACTGTCGAGCATTTTCCCACGTGAAAACTAGCAATAATAATCACACGACACCCCCGAAACGTTGAAAGTCTTACAATTAAAAGAGGGACTTTTCGTTTTTATTGTACTTTTTTTTCTGCCATAGGAGGTTAAAACACACCAATAAGCGCATTAAGGTAGCTGTAAAGTCACTATTAAGCATCAAATCCGCCATATAAGTCAAGTCAGTTTTAGTCATACTAATTATATCACCCCTGAAACACTAACAAAGAAGAGAAGATGGAACTTTAGTTTTTAAAACTTTTTTTTTTTTTTTTTTTTTAGGTTGAAACACACCATAAAGCGCAATATCATAACTGCAAACTCACTATTACGCGCCAATGACATCCTATAAGTCAGACTGGTTTTAAAAGCTGAGCTTTGCGATGTTTAAGCCCTCAAAACTCCCCCCCAAAAATCCTTTAACAGGACAAAAAAGAGAGAAAGCTCATGGAGAAGCAGCACAGGAGGGATGACGACGATGATGATGGTGATGATGATGATGATGATGATGATGCTACCTCCAGGACAAACAGTAGATGTGCACAAGTCACAATGGCAACATCACATCAGGTGTTTTCTTTCCCTCTGTGTGTGTGACAGACTCGTAGTGTGTGAAACATGCTGCTTCATGGTCAAGTGTTTCCCAACACACGCGATGTGACATCGAGTTTCAGCCTTTATCCTGTAAGCCTGGAGCTGGAGCTGTGCAGTGTGGAGAGGGGCCTCTAAGCTCGCATGTTTAGGCGAATGCAGTTATATAATGGTGTGTATGTTGCGGGACAAACGCTTAATGCAGAGTTCAAGTGTTAAAAGTACGGATTTGGTTTTCTGTGCATCTGTGCACCAAGTCTGAAAACCACAACACGTTAAGAACGAGCGTCCTTCTGACGGAGACAGCTCATTGGTTCACCGTGCAAAGGCAGCCTGTCAACAGATAGCCATGCACACTGCAGCTTTGCTTATCCCTGCACTTAAAAACGGGGCTGCTTCCACATTCATCCACCGAGAGAGAGAGAGAGAGAGAGAGAGAGAAAAAAAAAGATTATGTTTTTACATCTTTTCAGCTTTTTTCACTTATCAAAGGCTCTGGCTGAGATAAACTATTGCATGTGTTCAGGGTTTGATGGGCTCAAGGCCTATAAAGAGTTTATTCACAAGTGTGAATAAGACTGGTGTCTGTGTAAGGATGGGCTGTGACATGGAAGGATTTTAAACCGGAAAGCCTAAATGTGACATTTGCCGTCTGTTTCACTGGCTCTACAGGTCCTGTGACTGAGGTCAAGACTGATATTTATGTGACAAGTTTTGGGCCTGTCTCAGATGTTGAAATGGTATGTACTCACACTTTAAATGAAGTTAAACATATGGGTTTGTTGTGTTAAAACTCCTAATACTTACATGCACCTGAAGTTCACACAGCTTAGATCAAGATGTAGACGAGACCCATTTGCAGATGTCATGCTCTAGCCAGGGGAAGATCCGTTCAAGCTGAGCCCTGCTACTTTATATCTGGGTGGAAAACAACTTTGCTTCAGATGAATGCAGATAATCATGATGTAATATCATCCCACCTACCAACCTACCAGCCTTATATGTTTTCTTTCTTTCTAAGGAGTACACAATGGACGTGTTCTTTCGGCAGACGTGGGTGGATCGGAGGTTGATGTATGAGGGCCCGATAGAGATTTTGAGGCTGAACAACCTGATGGTGACTAAAGTGTGGACACCAGACACCTTCTTCAGGAATGGCAAGAAGTCAGTCGCTCACAACATGACGGCGCCCAACAAGCTTTTCCGCATCATGAAGAATGGCACCATTCTTTACACCATGAGGTACTGTGGTATACTCCATCACCACACACAAGCCATCAACATTACACACCTGATGAATTATACTCAAAGCTAACCTTTCAGCCTAACCTTGACCAAAGAGGGTTATTAACTGCTTCCTATTATTTTCACATGCTAATTTGTTATGGGGGATGGAGTCTTCACAAAATTCACATTCAATATTTCGCTGTTTGTGCTAATTAAAAAACACTTGGAGAGGAGAGAAGACAGACTTTGTTTGATTTAAAGCAATCAAGCATATTTGCTGTGAAATCAAACCCAGCGGCTCACAGTGTCAACAGTGCAGAGCTGTGTGGAGGCAGTGCAGAGGCTGCCAAACTTTCACATCTTAAATTCAATAATAACTGCTCAATTGTCTTTTTAGCGACCGCAGGTTGGCTTAAGTCCAAGTGTTAAACTTCCATCACATCACTGATATGTATTCATGTCAGACGTATCAGCTTTGTTATTTCACAACTGCTAGTTTACAGCAGTGCATGCTAACAATTAGCACTCCACGAAATGTTAACAGCTATCACCAGTTGGCTTCTTCTTCATCAGGAATGCTGTGAAGTGAAACCCACTTACCTTCCTATGCTCAACTCTGCTGTTCCTCTCCCTCATTCTCACACTTGTTGTTTGTGTGTTGTGTGTGTATTCGTTCCTTCGCTGAGCATCTCTTCTCTGGACTGCAACAGGTTGACTATCAGTGCCGAGTGTCCCATGAAGCTTGTCGACTTCCCCATGGATGGACACGCGTGTCCTCTCAAGTTTGGAAGCTGTAAGTCCTGTGTGTGTGTGTGTGTGTGTGTGTGTGTGTGTGTGTGTGTGTGTGTGTGTGTGTGTGTGTGTGTGTGTGTGTGAATAAGATAGATAGATAGATAGAGATAGAAACAGAGATGGAGAACAATGTGGCCTTTACAGAATGTGAAATTTAACCTAATCTAATCTAAGCAACCAGTAAGACTAAGGTCTAAATCTAGTCTCTTTAATTGTTCGCTCGCTTTTAACAGAGCAGGTGAAGAAGGTAACCAACTACCAGATGTCGATTGATTTGCTCTGACAGGCCAGTAATACATATGTTGCCCCAAATACTATCACATTACCTCGCAAAAGACATGCAAAAGAGACAATTTACAGTGTAAAACGACAGCTAATCGTGTTGGTCGTGTAATATTTCATCAAAGAATCACTGTTACCCCTTTGTGAGTGAATCACGATTAGAGTAGCTGTAAACAAATAGACCCATTGCTGAGAAGACTGGCAGGCTCTACCGGCCTCCACACTTTATTTTGCATTTTGTGCCCCCCCTCGCTGTCATTTCACAGGAGACCCACTGGATCACTTTACATCACTAAACAGAAGGCATTGCTGTTTGCAAGTAAAACACAGCAGGTTGTTTCGGCAGAAATGTAATTTTATTTCAGTTTAACAGAATTTCAGCTTTCACTGTTGTTCTAATTCAAATGGAGGGACTTCAGTGAGAGGGAACGCAGAATTCTTAAAGGAGTAGTTCTTTGTCTTCTTGCTGAGAGTTTCAGGAGACGACTACACTCATGTCAGCACAGGCAGCAGCTTAGTTTATTTTAGCATAAAGCCTGGAGACAGGCGAAACAGCTAACCTGGCTCTGCTGAAAGGTAACAAAATCAGCCCTCCCACCACCTCTAAAACTCACTAATTGACATGTAAATCAACAAGAGTCTCACTGTTTCCACCTTGTTTGTGCTAAGCTAAGCTAACCAGCTCAGGCAGTGGCTTCCTATTTAATGACACAAGAGTGGTATCAATTTTCTCATCCAATTCTCAGCATGAAAGCAAATGTTGAACTATTCCTTTAACGCCTCTGGACCTCAGCTTGTTTTTAGCAGCCAGAGTTTCATGATTTGATTTGAAGATGTGTTTAATATTTACAGATGCTACATGTAGTGTCTTTTAAATTAAGTTTTTAGGAGTTTGGGAAGGTAAGGAAGACTGTCACACATCTTTTTGTGCCTCAGCTTTGTCTAAAGAGTAACAAAAAAAAAGCTTGATCACATGACTGCTCTCTGCTTGGCGCTGAAATGGATTCTGTGCTGAAAAGAGTGCCGAGGAGCCGAGCACTTTGTGAGACACAAAGCGACTGAATGCCAAGACTAAATAATGAAGTATTTCATTCTTCATTGTGAACAATGAAACCCTGGCTCAGCATCAGTGTTTATATTGGGCCTACTGGTCAGCAGAAATGACTTATCTCAAATAAAGGAGTTTCTCAAATAGAGCAGCTCTGTCTTATCGGAGGAGAGCAGCAATTTGAAGATTACATCTGCAAGAGAAAAGAAAGGAAAAGACAGCGAGTTTGACTTTGCACTCGCCCGATCCGCCGTCAATTACTCAGTGTGGTGACATTGCAGAGGACAAATTCCCATTTCTCAGTTATTGTCATCTGTCTCCCCCTCCTCATCCTCCTCCTTTCACCATCCTGCTCTGCTGCGGCTAGCCTCCAGTCAGGAGGAAGCGACCATGGATCTGATGTGGCCTGAAGCGAAGGAAAGGTCAGAATCCTTTCCTCTGCCTCAGGATAGCACAGACCTATGCAGCTATTTTCCATAGCTGGTGTGTGTGTGTGTGTGTGTGTGTGTGTGTGTGTGTGTGTGTGTGTGTGTGTGTGTGTGTGTGTGTGTGTGTGTGTGTGCGCGTGCTGCGTGCTCATTTTCTCTCTGTCTGCCCTGCCTTCATTTTTTCTCCATCTCTCTTTCTCTCTCCGTCTCTCTCTTTTCTGTTTCTCCATCTGGACTTGTGTGCACAGGCATTGCGTTCCACTCCATGACACACCAGAGTCATCTCATTTTGGCAGCGCAGTTGGTATCCTGCCGATGTGGAGTCCCATAGGGAGTGGCAGGCACAGACAACTGGCATTTTGTTGTGGCCAATCTTGCCAGGACACATACAGCAAAACACTCTGCAGAAGCAATATTGGGAAATTAAAGGACCTCTTATGATTTAAAGTATCCCGTAGTCAGATGCAGTGGAGGAATTATTTGAACTCTACAACTTCTGAAGGAGACCTGATGTCAACATGATGCATCAGTGAGTGAAATTTGACAGACTGGACCTCTATGAACTTTGAATCCCACCACATTAGTTTTGGCGGATCTAAAAACGCAGTAGATCTGAAAGAGTGGATAGTATGTTGTTGTATTTTTATTAGCAAATATCAGAGCTAATCACTTCACTGACATATGATGAAAGATTCTCCTCATGTTTCTTGCAGAAGAGTCGATTAATTACTCTGGAGTTTCCTGCCTTTTGAATGGAAGCGAGGGGTCTAGCTGCCTCTCAGGGCTGGTAGTCCTAAAAAATTAATTAGTCAGTGGAGAGTTTTAATACCCTGTGATGCTGCTTCAGAGACTTTTCTCCTTGCCAGGAATACAATTCTCAGAGAAACAATGAAGAGTAATGAGTAAAGAATAATATTCAAATTTAGCCAAAGAATCAACTGGCGCAGATTTAAGTGAAAATGTAAATATGTGAGAAGTTAGATTGACAATAGAAAGAATGACAAATGTCTTTTCACCCCCTATAGTACCTGCTTTATTACGCTTATTGCTCTTGCATTTTAGTTAAGACATAGAAAAGAGGTGGTGTCAGGTGTGAATAGCCAGGTTGAACAGTTGTAATGTATAAAAACTCTGAACTATCATCAGCACAACTTAAACATGATGCCATTCTAGAGCTGGGGTGAGGAACCTTTCTCCTTTCCAAACATCCTATGAGGGCCATGCTAAATTACTGAGCACTTATATCATGCTAACCTCAATGCCATGGCTCGAACTGCTTCTCTGTGGCGAGGCGTCTGATTTCAGATGTTAGTGATCAAGATGATGATTACAGCTGGTTTCTAGGTCCGTCAGTCTTGAGTGGAACCATCTTTTGAAGGCTCGGTTTTGAAAAGAGCTGCTCACAGTCGTAGGTTTTCAGAGGCAGAGACGCAAACTTCACTGCATGTCTCAGAATGGGAAAGTCCTCTGGACAAACATACAGCTTATAGAACTGGACCAGAGGGAGGTCGTTGTACCTTTGAGCTCGTCGTTGCTGCAGCTCAATGGTTTCATGTTGCTGGTTGTCAGACACATCAGCTGGTTCCAGCCAGCAAATATGTTCAGTTCGTTTACTTTTCAGGTCCTGAAACCTCTCACCAAATGCCTGAAGGAGTTTTCACACGCAGCAGCATATTCAGATGTCGTAGCAGCTTTTGTTCTTGCAGAGCAGGAAAATGCAGTGTTTCCTCTTTCCAGTTGCACTTGCCACAGCTTTAATTTCACATTTGAAGGCAGAGAGCTGAGAAGCTGCTGGAGCTTGAGGTTCAGCTCTGAGAGGTTCTTGGTAACGTCCACCATCAAGGCCAAAACACACAGACGCTTGCTGTCACTGAGTTTCTACGTCAGGTTTTCTCTTCATCTCTATGAATTATTCCAACATGCGCGTTGCGTTCAGCGATGACCTGGAAAGGTGTGTTAGTCTACTATTTTGTGCTATTTTCTATCGATGTCTAGGGATTTTTTTTTTTGTATTTCTGTCTGTATGGACAACATGTGTATATGCACACACACACACACACACACACACACACACACACACACACACACACACACACACACACACACACACACACACACACACACTTCAGAGCTAATAATCTTCTTTGCTGTTCATAAGGCTCAGTAAGTGACTGATATTGAGGTGGCTTTGCTGTCTGTCTACAGATGCCTACCCTAAAACAGAGATGATCTATACTTGGACCAAAGGGCCTCAGCATTCGGTCGAGGTCCCTCCAGAGTCCTCCAGCCTTGTTCAGTATGATCTTATTGGCCAGACGGTCTCCACTGAGACGATTAAATCCATCACAGGTGAGACTCACTCAGCCTTTCAGCGTTTTGATCTGTCCCCTGTTTTTTATTGAATGCTTCTCAGAAAAATGTTTGCAGGGACAGATGTGAACAAACTTGTTTCTTTTACAAAAGAGTACAAAAATCTGTTCTTTTTTTACTGAAAGAAAAGATGTTCAGCTGTCAAGGTGCATTGTACTATGTCAAAGCTGGAAGATAAGCCAGGTCTATAGTGTATTGTCCACATGAAAGACAGGATAAAAATACAGCCACTGGTGGTAGATATTGGAAGGATTTGGAGCTTTGACTCAAGCTTCGTGAAATCAAACACTGTAAACATCATGAGCTGAGGCATTTCACAGGGCTCACATAAATACTGAAGCATCCAAAAAAGATTTTAGCAGCACAAAGTTGCAACAGGTGGCTTGTGTCCATTCTGGTGAGAATGGATGGAGCTACTAAAATATAGAGTACGAAAAAATGATCAAACAGAATCCAATGTGACATCTGTCTAACGCTGCATTAACTGAAATCTGTCAGCCTGCAACTTGAAATTCTTTGTTAATCAAACTAATTCATTTCCGTTGATTCTCCAGGTGAATATGTGGTGATGACGGTCTACTTCCACTTGAAACGTAAAATGGGCTACTTCATGATTCAGACGTATATCCCCTGCATAATGACAGTAATCCTCTCCCAAGTGTCCTTCTGGATAAATAAAGAATCAGTCCCGGCGCGCACAGTCTTCGGTATGTAGACCTCACACATCCCTCATCCTGCACAGACTCTCTGCTTTCTGTTTATTTATTTGATGCCTGCATGCCAACAGAGCAATCAGAGCTGGAGTCTCTCTCCACTCTGCATAACAAGGTGATGCCACAGTGTGAGGTGAGTATGAGAAATACAGACAATTTTCACCTTAAGATTGCAACATGCAATGCAAATTCACTGGTATTAGTTTTAAAACTGGTTTAAAATACGAGAATGAACAGCTGGCGGCATGAGGAAAAATCATTTTGAGGCATCTACTAAGTAAAGATGCCTCAAGCATACAGCAGAAATTTGGGTCTAGAAAAATTGGTTTGGCTCATCAGATAGTGGATGATATGAAATCTTCTCAGGATGTATTATAAATAGCTCTCTAAATGGGTTGAAACAGCTATAAAAGCTTGCTGTGGAAAAGCTGCCTGCGAGGCTGTTAAAAGTAGTTGTGCAAGCTTTGATTTTAGGTATCTACAGATTTTTAATTTTCCATAAAGAATACCATCTAACCAAGAGCATTTTGTAAACCTGATTCCTCATTGACACAGTAAATGAAGATATTTTCAAAAGTCTATATGCTACTAAAATCAGGTTTAGTTTTACGAAATTTTACATTTATCATCATTTGTACAATTTAAAAATCGGTGTATCCTCCTGACAACCAGGGAAAAAAATTGCCCAATCACATTTTTTTAAAGGTTTTTTTTAAGTTTAAATATTTTTTCTAGGACATTTTTTAACACTTAAATACGATGCTAAAATACAGTTAAAATAATTCAGACAATGTTTTAATGTGTTGTTAAGAGACTTATATATGTCAAGCCAAAATTTGCTCAATAAAAAGTATTATGCTCTTACTTTTTCTCTTCGTTAAAATGCGCTTGGACAAATTTGAAATACTGGTAATCAGGAGGATATAACAAAAGTACGGTTTATTCGTCACTAATCTACTTTTTGTCTAAATTGAAATTCAGTGATTATTGTACAGTACAGTGGAGAATCATGGTAATGCTCAATTACTTTGACAGAGTTTGGTGGAGTGTTGATCAGCTTGGGTTCTATGCTCATTGGTCCTGGATGTGTTGGCTTGGCTGAGGGGCTCGAGGTGTGTGGAGGCGGCTAGCCTCTGCCAAATGACAAATGCAATATAATTTGAAAGTTGTCTTAATCACTTGTTGTGACATCTTAGCTGGCTTGCTAACGTTATTCTTTCAGGAGTCACCAAGCTGGTGTTGTTCAGAGTTGGACGGTGTTGAACTGTGTAGCTGAGCTTGGGATTTCTGCGCCATCGCCGCAGCTAAGCGAGCTGATGTTCAGTAAATTGTATGTAGCGCTGCCTGCTTGTTCAACCACAATGGCTTCTTCTGCAGAGGGTTAGTTAAAAGAGCCTTTGATGGAGCTGTGCTGTAAGACTAAAGTGAATCAACAAGTAACATAATGCATTAGTTTGGCTCCTGAGTAAATAATAAAGTACTTTAATTACTTTCTTAATTTTGAGCTATCATTTATTGCAGGTTTCAAGTAAGTTGTCCAACAGTGGTTAGTGTAATGAATGGAATTCCCTACTGAAAAGGTACCTTGAAGGCCTCAGTGTACATCTTGCGATACTTCAAGGTATGCAATGTTCGAAGACAGTCAGGAGGAAGTGCTTGTTTCTCTGTGTAATCGCACTTGTGTTTTTGTTTTGTTTTTTCATTTTTTGCTCAAATCAGAAAATTCAATTGGACCTTCTGTTCCAAACTAATGAATGATTTACTCACATACCTCCTCGCTGGATCAACCAGAGGGATTGTTGTTTACCCTTTGGAAAAAAAATTCTCCAATGACCTCAAAATCTGTTGTTGTGGAGAGTTCCAAAACAAAAGCAAGTAAAATGGACATTGACAAAAGAAAGCGTGCATGTAGGCAGCTCACAGACATGATGAGATGTCTTCCTCCATCTTCCTGCACTGCATTGTTGTTACATTACTTTGGAGATGTTTTGCTTCAAACCAGGGATTTCCAGTTTACAACTAATAATATAAAGACTTAATCAGTCATTCTTTATTGTAGAGTTGTTGTTCAATACTACTGTTACAGTTAAAATCAGGTACAACTGATGAAGATTGTGACGTGATGACATGATCTGATATTTTAGCACAAATTTCAAAGGTTGTTGCATTATTCATCATTTCTACGTTATCACTCACAGTCAGTTTTTGGTGACCCAGTAGCGCTCTCTGTGGCTCCCCTGGTAAAACGTCTGGGTGTCTGTCCTAGAAGAGATTGATTAGCGTGTGTCCACAGAGAGGCAGGGCGACAGACAGCTGCTGAAACCACAGAGCAGCGCTGCGAGGTGTTGTTTTATTATTAAGGGAGGTCTCAGTGTGGTAGTTTGTCGACCTCGATCCTCCTCTTATGTTGATGGAAAGTCATTCAATGATAATGGCGCTGACACGCGTCCTCCCTTTTGTAAGTAGTTCTGATAGATTATGTTTTGGAGCCTCATTTTCAAGAAGTAATTTTAACTCATCACCATGACTAATGAGAGAGACAGAGAAACACGAGTGTTGGTGGTGATTAATGATTCTTGGGACAGCTGTGTGACATATCGACTGTTCATGATGCCAGAAGTCTGTGGAGTTACAGAATGACAGGGCTCTGTTGGTGAAATATGACCATCAAATACTGAATATTGTTGGTTTTGCCTGTGGTGTCTGTAAAGTGAAAATGCACCACACTTTCTACTAAGGGAACCTTTTAAAGGGGATTTAATGATTAGAAGCAATTATAAGGTTTCACTAATGGTTCAATGTGTCATTAACTAATGCTTCATAGATCAGCTATAAGCAATTAATAAGGGCAACTTTGGGTTGTTAGGTTATGAAAAATCCCTTTGACTGTTTGAGCTCTTACACACTGAAAAAGGGCTGTAGAGGACCTGGGCTAAAATCTATTTATTAACAACCATTAAGCAGTTTTTCATGGCTTCCTAACATTAAGAACTACATTATTACAGAGTAGAAAGGATGAAAACAGTCAAAGGGTTTGTTTTTTTTTCACAACACATATACCCAGAAGTTGCTTTTATTGATGACTGATAACTGATCTGTAAAGCATTGAGCATTAGTTACAATTAATAAGTGGTGCATGATTTCTAATCCCTAATGTAGGTAATAGGAAAGAAAAAAAAGTTTATTTAGCTCCATTGCGGTGCTAATCTTCTGCTGCCAACATGCAACTTGACAGTTTGGTAGGAGATTCTGGTCATTCTGATGTAGCCTCAAGCAGATGAGGAGCTGGCTGCAGAGGTTTGGTAAACTCACCTCTTTCTAACTCCACACTCTCAGATGTTTTGCATTTTCCAACTTCAAGTAATCACAAAAGCCACAAAAGTATCTATGCAACTTTTTTTTCACACATACAGTAGTACTCCCCAAGACCTGTAAACTACTTTGATGTCTAACATTAACGCACTTCGCCTTTAATTATAATTCTAGTTGTTGACTGGTCGCAGCCTTCAGGCAAACTCTGACAGCATATTGTATCGCTAATGGTGACCAAACAACCAACCTCCCTAATAGTTTTGCTGCCAGCATCACACACACACACACACACACACACACACACACACACACACACACACACACACACACACACACACACTGCAGTGTTAGCTGTCTCCACTCAGTGTGCCTTTGACAGTGTGTTCCTGCTGTTGGGTGTACAGTTTGCGTTTGGACTTCTTGCTGAGCAGAAAAACACTGTGTGGCCGTCAGTGGAAATGTCTCTTGGTGTTGTGCAGTGTATTAAAGCACTGGGGGATCAATGCTGCTCCTGCAGTGACCAATGGATCTGACAGTCCAGCTGCACTGCCCCCTCCTCCCTCCAAACTCTCCATCATGACAGAGGCGTCACAGCGGCACAGCTATTGTTGGATCAGTTGAACTTCTGAGGCGGCGGATTTCTGCTGCTGTCCGCTGTGTTTTAATGTGTGTGTGTGTCAGAGGTGGGTGGGGCTGGGGTGGTAAAGGGGGGAGGGTGGTCTGTGTTTGGGTTTCTCCTCTTCCTCCTTGCAGCCACACTCTGTCTTGACTTCCTGGCTCAGTGACTGAGCCACGGTGTCCCGCTATGAGCGTGACAGAAGCAGTTTGTCAGGGAGACAAACAGCGTAAGGACCATTAGAGATAAAGCTTCTTGACTTCAGATAGAGGAGACAGAGTAAAACAGACCTTTCAACAAGCTCATTCCAACCATCAAGCCATTGGTTCCTGTGGGTTTTGGCATGTCATGTGACTGTGTGTGCAGGTGTAGCCATTAATGGTAGAGGAGGTTATGTGCACGTGGGCAAACTATTTCACTCAGAAGTACTGGTCTGATTCAGAGGTGCTGCTTAATGTATTTCTGTACTTTGGATTCAGCTGTTTCTCGCTGCTCTCAGTCTTTATGTACAGACATGAGATTCATATCAATCGTCTTGTCTAACTCTCTAAGAAATATCACGTGTATTTCCTGAAACTGAGACTTTGGAGAATTCTGATCTGTGTGCATCCGTTAAAGTGTAACTGGCATTCTGCATTTTTCTATTTTCTGGTGCAGCTATAGTATCAAAATATCTCCTGCAGGCTGCAATCCTGTCACTGGAGGTGAAAATGAAACAGCTGGTGTAAAGATCTATTTGAGTGAAGGGTAGTTCATCTGTAGTGTTTCAGGAAAAAAAGGTGCCTCAGTTAATATGAAATTACTGTCTATGAAAATCTCCACAAAAATGCAAATACTCAGATGCAAATATCACGCACATACAGTGCAGTGCTGCACTGTTTACACAAACAGGCTTCACCATTATTTTCACAGTAAGTGGCATTTCTCAGCAATTGCTTTTATTGAGACAGTTGAGAACAAGAAAAAAAAAATGTGGAAGCTTTTACATACGCAGAGTTGCAGTATGACTGTCTCAGCTTTTGCTTATGTTGAGAACAGTTTATATGAGAGGTTAATATCCGCCGTCTGTGCCCTCAAGCTGCAGTTCACCTATCAATGTCACCCAGCTGGTTTTGATTGACAGGTAATTATATGGCGGTCACGTCCGGGCATGGAGGATGAATTTATGTTGGGCAAGGACTCTGCAGCACAGATTGTTCCAGGTCTCTATCGTGAAGGGGATTTTCTCCAAATCACATTATTGCTATTGGTTAATAATATGAAGGACGAGTGATGAGCTTATACTGTAACCTTCTGTTACTGCAGGAGCCACACGTGGCCTTGCGTACTGGTCAGATCGGTGTCTCTTTCTATTTTTATGGCATTTCCCTCAGTGCAGCGAGGTCTCGGTTCAACCTTTGCCCTGGTGTTGTGTAAACTCCCTTTATTTATATTGTTCCCACATTTGGAGAGCTCACAGATGCTGCTGTGGAGTGGGAAATATACTTTAGGCAACTGTAAGCTTGTGGTGGTGTCATATCTTTTGATGCACATCTGATTTGTAGCTATATAAACATTATATGGAAGTAGAGCTTATCTGCAGGCAGAAATAATCCTGCTGGTTGAGCTAAACCTGAACTTGTGGAGCAGTTTTCTCTCCTATAAGTACATTTGACTGAATGCAAGTGAATGTGAACTGAAGGAACGGGTCCCACTGGAATTTGTACAGGTCAGTTTGTTAGTTAGCCCTGACTAACCTTTCAACTGTAAAATGCAGTAGCTATTATTATTATTATCATTATTATTATTATTATTATTATTATTATTATTATTATTATTATTATTATTATTATTATTATTAATTACTAATGTTAAAGGGGTTGCTTGTGGTGTTTTGATTTCAAGGCCTACAGTGTCACTGCTTTGGTTCACCCTCACAACTCTCATCAACCTCACTTTGTGCGAACAGTGAGGTTTTAGTTTACTTTTAGTCCACTGTTCACTCCCATTTTAATTTCTGAGTGAAACATCTATTTAGTGGCTGAAAATGCACTTTTTCACTAACTAGTTGCTAACGTTGTCTGTGTGTTGGTGGTGCTGAGCAGACAGCTGTTTCACCGACATGCCCAGCATCGAACAGCAGACAGACAAAGCTAGCCACATAGTGGAGCACCTGCCTCCTAGCATATGCTGCCCCCAAGTGGCCAGAAAATCAATAAATGCAGCTTTAAATAACTTAGTTCTTTTTGTACGTGTCTCTATTTTCAGAGAGCCAAGTGTATTTGGTTCATTATGTCTCTGCATTCAGTTAATGAAATATGCTGATGAGGAGCAGCATCATGCACATGGGCTATTGAGCACTGTGCAAATTATCTTTATTACCATTTATTCGGCAATGACATAAAGAATATTTCTTGCAGAGTGTTTCATCCTGATCAGCGATGAGATGGTGTTTGATGAAATACATGCTTACCTGTGGGGAAAACTGGTCTTAATTACGTCAAGGAGGTCATGTTTTGGTTCAGGTGGTTGGTTTGTCTGTTTGTCAGGAGGATTGTGAAAAAAACTGCTGGCCCACTTTGCATGAAACTTAATGGACGGGTGAAATATGGGCCAAGGAAGAACCAAAATACTTTTGCATCCAAATCCCAAGCAGATACACAAAGTATACTTCACTTTTATTAATATTGCTAGAGAGGGTGTTTGGTTTTGGCAGAATAAATGTCATTCATCTTAAAACCCAGCTGATGGTAATGAAAAGTTCAGTAATGATAACATTGAAATTTAATTAAATATGTTCCTTCTTCTTCTTCTTCTTTCTTTCTTTTTTTTTTGTTTTTTTAATTAATGGCACCGCAGTGACCTCCATCACAGACATGAAAAAGCTTGTCTCAACTCTCTCTCTCTCGAAGGTTCGGGCTCAAATGTTTGACATTGTTCTGTTTTTGATACTGTTGAAGGCATCACCACTGTCCTGACCATGACGACACTCAGTATCAGCGCTCGCCACTCCCTTCCCAAGGTCTCATACGCCACCGCGATGGACTGGTTCATCGCTGTCTGCTTCGCCTTCGTCTTCTCTGCCCTCATTGAATTCGCCGCCGTAAACTACTTCACCAATGCGCAGATTGAGCGGGCCAAAAAGAAGCCAGGCAAATGCCCCCCGGTGCCCCAAACCACGCCTGTCAAGGTCAAGGACACAGAAGAAGTGCTGCAGGTGATTTTTGTTTCCCTCAGAGAGGCTGTAGCAAATAGTCTGATAGCCCTTAACTTCAAGGAGCACTTACACAGCATGTCCCCTATTATGTGCTTACTGTATCTGGCCTTTAGCCCAAACTTTTGAATGGCCAGGAGTGGGCCTGCCTGAGGATTGCCAGCTGTGCTCCTGCTCATAAGAGCTGTGACAATGCAAAATGAGGGGAAAACAGCAGAAATCTGATCCCAGGATGTGAGTTTAGACTTCCATATACCACCAAATCCTGCTTGTATGTAGCTGTTGAACTGATACAAGAGATTATGAAAGTTTTACCACAAATATGAACATACAAGACTCAAAAGAAGTCTTTTGTTCTATAATTGAAAATATAGCTTAGTTTAACAGACAACAAACAGGGCGCTAGACTTTGATAAACTGATGTTTTCTCAATGTTTTAGCTTTCTTTTATCACCCACAACTGATGTTTATGTAGCAAACAATTTCTCCACAAACATGAATTCTCCCTGTGTCTTCCACCTGATCACACAGATAAATGCTATGTCAGTCACAGCTTGATATTGAAATAACTGGCTCTCAAATGTGGTAAAGAAAGCGGACAATAAAATTTCACACGTCAAATATTCCATATGTGTTACCCCCGATTGCAATTTAGCATCAAATGTGTTGACTCTGGTTTAGACATGACGGAAAATCTGTAAAAGTGAGAAAAAAACAGCAGCTGCGGACAGTTTCACAACACAGATTTTTATGGTAAATCACAAGGTGTTTCTCCATGTGGTGTGGAACCTTTATTATGAAATGCTACATGAATAAATCGGCATAATCTCCCATTTCTGTATCACCAGTTGAAACAAATTACATTGACACCATGGCAGCTGACATATGGATTGGATCAGAATTCATGAATATGCCATGACGCTATTTTCGAGCTCTCTGTCATATATGACAAATGGTGGTTCATGTAACTGTAGTAATGCATTTATGGTGCTGTATAAACACTGTTTCATAGATGGGATGGCTTTGAAAAGAAGGGAGAAGTGTATAAGTCTTCCACTTTATGTTCTTCTAAAGAGATAAAATGAAATATATCGGTCTACTGTTAACT
This sequence comes from Chaetodon trifascialis, assembly GCF_039877785.1. Lineage (NCBI taxonomy): Eukaryota > Metazoa > Chordata > Actinopteri > Chaetodontiformes > Chaetodontidae > Chaetodon > Chaetodon trifascialis. Next base: position 9,542,230 of record NC_092060.1, read on the forward strand.
TATCATTGAAGCTGACATAACCCAGCAATGCATATGTCAGTTTTACACTAACTACTTTAAGTTGGCCCCTCCAGTCCAAATCCCAGTGTGGCGTAATCATGCTTGAATGCAGTATAGTGACAACGACACTTCAGTGGATTAGCGGGTTGCCATGGCAACGCAGCCCTGGTACATCTGTATAGGTTTCAGAAGGGCTCTGGCGCTGTGGGGAAAAATTAATACTCTTTTCCTCGAGAGCGGGCCCTGCTGGCGCTACCAAAGGGCTTGGGAAGAGGGTCAGGGTGTGTTGATGGCTCCGGCTTCTTCGCCTTTCACCTCATCCAAGATGAAAAGCAAACATCCGCTTTCCACACACACTTCCTCTACTGCACATGGGATACAATAACACTGGATCCTTGAGTTTTTTGGGGGGGTGGGGGGGGGGTGGATTATTCCCGCAAATGCCTTAGTACCAGCATCACACTCTCCCTGCTTGAAAACATCAACTCTCAAAGGATAAGCTCCTTTGACGCTACACTGCATTACCGCCCCGATGAAGTGCTACCTACTTTCTGTCTTAAGCTTGTGTGAAATGAGTGAAATCCTTGGTAAGTGACATCTGTATTGCACACACTGTATCGTCTGCTCCCAGATGAAGGCCATCTGTGCCAGGGGACTGTAATCAGATCAGTATGACAAGGTTTATGATGGCCAGTCCGCTTCTCAGAGAGAAAAGCAAGTGAGTGTTACCCTACCCACTAACCCCTTCAATGTGGAGCAGACAGGAGGAAGGTGAGCATTATTCACACTAGAGATCCTCATGTTGTTTTCTCTCAAATGTGGCTCCACATTTTAACAAATATATATATATACTTGCACTTGCCAGTGTCCTTTGATGGACAACATAGACATTGTTTCTAGTGACCTCAAACATACAGATAGTATACAGTATCTGCAGTGTAGCTGACTGTTTGCTAAGTCCCGTGGGCCCTTGATGGATCCATTAAAACCCAACATGCTAACGTTTGTAGCTGTAGCAGAGAAACCATCGCATGTTTGGTTGAGGAAAGGATAAAAAAGCAAGACCACTGTAAACTTCAAAGTCTGCCACGCCAAATCACAGCTGCTGATTGGATCATCACTGTTCAGGGGAGGGTTTAGTGAGCAGTCAGTTTCCTAATTATTAGGCAACAAACCAATACTAGCTAACACTGACTGACTGGTCACTTTCTTGGTTAAGTACTACACATAGAGAAACTCCCAATGTGTAACATTTAAAATTAAAATATCTAAAAGCCACTAGACCTATGTTCTATATTTTGTTGAGTTGACTTACATGGACCCAAATGTACCCACAATGTTCAAACTCTATAACTTTCTTCAAGGTAACAATGCGTTTCATTTGGTTGCCTGCAATGGCGGTGTGGTAAACATGCTGATATGTCACAGAGTGAGGAAAGAACTCGAAGAACGTGACTACGTGCAACATGAATAAAATTTGAAAGCATCACCTCATTCCTGAACATGATTGTTAACTTCCATATCAGTGCAGCTTTACAAAGCCCTCATTGTTTTATTTCTGTGTCTCATCAGAATCCTGACACCAACGGTAACCTGCGAAAGCGGATGAATTATATCTCCCACCAAGATTCCCGGAGTCACCAGAGAGCCCAGTCCACCACCAACATTTCGGGAGTGGGTAGAGCGAGACCCCTGCGACCTTTAGCCAGCGGAGCCAACGGCAGCTCCTCCACCCTCTCCCGCTCTAGCCCCAAATCTGAGAGCCTGCTCAGCGTGGCCTCCTCCTCTGCCCAGCTGGTGAAGAGTACGCCTCAGGCTGCAGCTTCCACTCCAGACGTGATGGCGGGAACGCCGTGCAAGCAGAACACCAACTCATCGTCTCTGCAGCAACTGCTGGGGCCCAAGCTGGAGCGCATCCAGATGATGGGGAACAAACTGGAGCTAAAGCAGACGCCGTGCTCTCAACCCACCACCGCTGGTATGGGTGGAACCAGCAAAATTGACAAGTATGCACGGATCCTGTTCCCGGTGTCCTTTGGGGCTTTTAACATGGTCTACTGGGTGGTTTACTTATCGAAGGACACAATGGTGGCTAAAGGTGGCTAGACTTTGCTCTGGCAACACATGTGTTTCTTCTAACAGATGGGAAGCAAATATGGAATTATGGGAGTTTGCAAAGAATAAGAGGAAACTATTGTTCTTGCCAAACAGATAAACAAAAAGTGCTCGCCAAGCACTTCCATATCCTGGAGAACACACTCAGAATACATTTATTTTTTCCTCCTAAGGTCCTCGAGCAGCAAGCATGGGAACAAATCAACCAAATTAGAAATATCTGACTCAACAGAAGAAAGAACACCTGCACACTGGAATATGCTACTGTCCTCTTTATATCGTGCTGCGTCTGACTGTAAAGGTCTTCATTGGCTTCAACTGCCTCATGATCTCTTTTGGCCTGCAGTCAGGATAAAGCATGGGATTTTTTCATTTTCCTATTTTTGTACCCTGCACCTGGCAAAATGTTCGGATGCGCATCCCACCGTCCTGAAATGAACTGCACCGATGCTGTGTAAATATATACATTTATTAGGATAAATGGATTTATATTTAATGATTACAGTGTACTTCCGTTTGAATATTAAGACTTGTTGCTTTGGTGCCAGCAGGCTAGATAATGCAAAGTTTAATTATTTGAGAGAACAAAGGGACTCTGGTAGTGGTTTTCAGGGACATCCACTTTAGCCTGAAAACCTATTGTTCCTGAATCCTGGCCAAATAATGCTCAGACTGAAATGAAATAGATAGGTTTTGGTCAGAATGACAGTCCTCAAACCAGGCTGAGTGGAGCTTTGGCCACGAACTGATCAGCCCTGAAATCCTCTCTTGTACAGTACCAACTTGCAAAGCATCTTCCTTATACAAGATGGATTAACTAATCTGGAAATACTGAAGATGAAATTTAGGGATCAGTCGGGCAGAAAGTAATAAAGACAAGTTATTAATTCATGTAACAGTAGGATTTAAGCTTCTTTCCTGCCATAATGGGTTGCCAAGTAGTAGACAAAGATTCTGCAAGTGATTAAAATACAGTCGTTGCATGAACAAATAGGGTGGACAGAAAGTAAAGCCATTCATTCATAGATCACTGCAACAATAAAATAGTGAGGTGGTTGTAAGTTTAGGGATATTTTGGTGTGTGTAATAAAGGAATGTGACTCAATTGTTCAACAACTGCTCCAGGGGAGAGACTCTGGATCTGACTGCTGTCATTCACCTCCTTAAATTCTTTCAGACAGATGTGATTGAGAATGAGCCTGCTTTAGTTTCAATACCCTTTCACTTTTAACGCATATGACATTATTTCACTGCATTTCATGATGTTAAACCAGGGTATTGTCTTGTATTACACTGGAAACATGTGAAGGTTGAACAAAAGAAAGCGTTTCATGTCTCCTGCAGCCCCAGAGTAATTTGATGTGCAGCTGTCAGTCTTTCATTCAGCTGCTTATAATTGTGCCAGCTAGAGTTAGGGTAATGGGATTTCCTGTAGCTGCACTATATTACCAGCAAGAAAAAAATCCTTGTAAAAGTCTGTAGCACAGACACAGAGCTGCTCTGCTCTTTCTGCGACACATTGTTTTTGCATTCATGATGAGAGCACAAAATATCAGGCTGCAGTCAGACGTTAGCTTAGCATAACGGCTAAAGATAGCCTGGCTCTTTTCAAAGCTAACAAAATTCACTCACCTGCACCTTTAAATTTCACTAATTAACTTCACTAACTCCAGGAAGTCAGCTAGCAGACTGGCTGTTTCCCCATGTTTTCAGTCTTTACGCTAAGCTAAGCTAACTGGCTGCTGGCTGCTGGCTCTAGTGTCATATTTAGCGTACAAGCATGGTAGAGGTGTTGATGTTCTCATGTAACTATTGGCAAAAAGCCAACAGGCATTTACCTGACTGTATCCTGTGACACAGACACATTTCTGCTGTGAATCAAACTTTTTTCCACCCACTGCATTCAGTTCTCTCCTGGTATCGTAAAAATAGCCCGCTGTGATCAGGACCCTGTGTAGGTTTGCACCCTGGTGACCCTCAGAGGTAATGAAAGATACTGCTGATAACTGAATCTCTGAATGTGTGAAGGACGTCATTACCTAAATATCACCCAGCATGACGTCAGAAAATTGCCCTCTCTGCTGTCTCCTGTTACTGTTCGGTACTGACCGGTAGAGATGGAGCAGGGGATTTACTGTCATTGAGTCCTTTCTTGGGACAAAGTGACATTTCACATGACTTACTAGTGCAAAGGACTTCTGAGTAGAGGCCATTAGAAAATTACAGTTTAGGTAAATAACTGGCCCCTGCGACACCTCAACAGATGTAGTTTACAAATCTTCCGTAGTGTGTTTGCAAGATATTATCCTTAGAATATTTTGAGAAAGGAATCACAAAGTCATGCTTGACTAATATATTTGCTCATGGCCTAATTTTCTTCTCCAGTACAAAGGAGTTGAAACAGTCAGTGGATGAGCGCAGCTCCACTGAACACCTCTGCAGACACAGATATCTGTCTGATGGATATGGGGCGTGTTGGGATTCAGTATGGAGTGGGTGCCTAGTTTCTTGCTCTAATAGTCATATCATCCATGTAGCCATGGTTGCTGGCCCACGTCGATCGGTTAGTCTAACATGATGCTGCCACATCGGCGTGAAACAGCCAGGCTGATGGACAGATCAAGATGCCCGCTGCCACTCACCTCTCCTAAACGCAGTCATGTGTGAAATTGATTTTGCCGTTATTGCCTCCCTGTTGGCCTCACTCTCCCTCGCTCCCTCTCTCCGTCTCTCACAACAGTGTACGAGACATACCTCATCATAAAAACACAGAACATCCGTGTACTAATGAGGACCCTGCCAACAGCAGATTGATGATCAGAGTGTGTCTGGTACAACTCTGCTGCTCTAAATGTGAGGATGATTGATGGAGCTGCCAGCACCAGGTTGTGGGTTTTCTGTGGGATTTTATTTTTTTTAAACAAACATGCTGTTGTGGATGACAGACAGCTGGTTAAAGATGCTCTGCAGGCTCACTCTGCCATTCTGAAAGCTGACATAGTGCAGGTTTGTGAAAGTTCAGCCGCACCCTCAGATCGAGCTCTCAATTCATCAATGTCATTTCAGCTGGGTTTAAATAGATCAACATCATCACAACAGCTTTTCTCAAAAGCCAGATAGTGCAGATGGTTGGGTAAAATGGGGCATTCATTGCAGTTTTACAGCACTTCTTGAAGTAAATCATGGCATAACGCTCCCTCTAGTGGCTCGCCTGACCCCTTTTATTTTGAACGGTCCATGTGAGGACAGCTGGATGTTACAGCAGAGAAAGCTGTCCTGCTTTTTAACATTCAGGTATATGAATTAACATAATGATGAGGGTTTAATTCGTCAGCTGTGTCTCTGGTATGGCTGACTGGCTGCTCGAGTTGTTGATTTTCAATAGGCTCTAAGGTACTGAAAAAAGGACTCAGGGCTCAGGACACTTTTTCCATTTTGCATAGCACTACACATGATTGAGTCTGAAAAGCCACCGGATTATAACAGTGAGACAGAAATGAACCGGAGAATGAACCGGAGGCGTCCAACTGTCATCAACCACTGACTAGATTTACTTCATATGAACTGAATAATCATGCTGGCAAAAATGTCCAAAATTGCAAAACGGACAATTGAGATGACATTTTCAGTTTTCTCCCCTTTGCTTTTTTTTTAAACTCAACGTTCAAATTCTGCTTCACTATAGAGCCGTTTTAATTCTGTGTTTCCTGCTGACAAAGCAAAGCCTCCTTTATACAATCACCATATGGGATTTAAAGACACAAAGTGCACTGGATGTAACCTTGTTTTTAGGAAACATACAGCAAGTCATCATCCTCATAACAGTGTGACTTTGAAACCTGTCTATTTTATATATATAGTGGCAAGAGAGCATTTTAAATATCCTGAAATCCAGCATCGTAAGTGACTTTAGACAATGATATAATATATGCCTACATGCTATACACGTCCCTTTCCAGTCAGCACTAATCCAATAATGTCCGAAAAGTTAAATCTAATTAATTGCGAAGACATCATGTGTTTTGCAACCTTTGTGGAAGTCTTTACTTAAGTTTCTCCTTATAAATTTTCATTTCAGTCAAGCAGGACCACAGAAGAATGTACCAACCTGAACTATTATTCACTGAGTGACAAAGTCATTCAAGTATGTTTCAGGCCATGGATGATCATCTGCTCACACACTTGGTGGCAAGAGCAATTCTAATGAGTCAGTAAAGGAAATGAGGAATGAAATTTAGTCATAAAAAAGACAAGTAAGAGATTGAGGACATCTTGTGATTGCTCTTAACAACATGGCAGATGTCTGGTGGTGTTTGTGAAGAATGATATCAGAGCAGACTTATGTGTATGTTGTTATGTCCTGTCCATGGCTTCACCCTGTACAAACATTTTACATCTAACATTTTGAAGGACAGGAACCACTAGAGGGAGCAACATGCTGTGACTTCACATGATTAGACTCAGATGGGTTTCTGAACAACATGCCCCAAAGGGCAGATGTGCACTTACTTTAGGGTCTGATTTGATTGATTTTACAGTGAAAGATCAATGGACGGCCTTGTTTTGTGTTCCAGAGTTCTCGTGCTCTGAGATTCAGAGCAAAATGAGTAATAGTTTCATTTCATGAGCCGCTCTCAAGAGACAAATGTAGGTCTACCCTCCATGTTATTTTTTGTCATCACTCATCTGTCCTCATAGATGAGGATCCTTCGGGCTAAATGTTGCCTGTTTAGGGGGAGTCACTGAGTGAGCGTCAGTATCTGGATTTTATTGATGAAAACACAACAGAACTGGACTTCATTCCCACATCTGATCATGTCTTCAAATGTACTGTATTATTGTGCTTTGGAAGAGCTTGAAGGCACCTCCTGAGCTAACCCTGAACTCACCACCAGTATCCTGTAACCTGTCAGGGATAACTCCAATCCAGCTTTAAGAGACGCATTGTGCAATTAAAGATTCATCCCATTGTTTTATTACAGCTACACTAAAGTCACATTTGTGTCTGATACTGCATGTGTCACACATAAAAACACCTGGGGGCACGTTTTTAGTTTACCATGATCTTTTTTATGTATTCTTTTTGGCACACTTCCCATGCGTGTGTGTATCTGAATGGTGTCATAACCCAGTTTTGAAATGCCATGGGCCAAGATGATTAACATGTAGGCCCCTGGTAGTTCATAGGATAAAACATTCTAATTTGTATTGTAGTTTCTAGCACAAATGCAAGCCGTTGTTGGGGTTACTGATCTTCCCAGCGAAGAAGGATGAGCATGATTCCCGTCATTTGTTGTGTTGTAACATTTGCACACATAAATGTAAGAGCCTGGAAGTTCTCCTGTTTCCTGCTGGTGTGTCTTTGCACTGGTGATGTGGAGCAATGATTTCTAGAGTCTGATCTTGATGAAACCCTCAATAATAATATTCAATAATAGGAGCACCAATTAAAGCAATATTAGTGTACTAGATAAGCCACACAAAGACAGCAATAATTTAAACAGATGCATATAGACCACAACATACAGTATGTACACAACCTTAAATGGCTTCTTTACATAAACTAAAGCTGCACCAAAGGACTCATTCCAATGCTCTCCCATGATGTAAGAATTTAAGATAAACACTTTAATTAATCCATCTCATAATCAAACACTAACAGACCCTCGACTTGTACTAATATTTTAACAAAAGTGCAGAACTTTGAATGCACTGGTCTGCAGGTGTTTTTCTGCAGTATTGCCTGAATGAAACAGACTTGTGGAAATGAGTGTTGCGTATTGTGTACTTAGTGTCGATGCCACGTTGAAGTCATCTGAAAATATGGTACAAACTGAACATTATTTCAACTTGAACTGTTTGTCATCCTCTCAAGTTGTTCCAGTCAACATGCTGATAAAGATATTTTTTGAACTAATGTTTCATTTATTAGTACTTATCCAATGCACTGTTTTGAAGAAACACAATTAAACATGTTACACAAATCCCTGCTTCGTGGTGTAAGTTCATTCCATGAACTGGCCTCCGATGTACTCAGCTAAAGACTGTATGGCACAAGCAGCAGACAGACCATACGTGTGCATGGCCTTCTTTTGTGTCATATAAGTCTCCAGCCTGCTGCATTCAAAAGCATCTCAGCAGAAAAGCTGTAATGCAATGTTGCTGAGACTTCTGGAAGCTCTGTGTCATGATATAGTGATTAAATTATACTATTTGCTGGCCAAGAACAACCGTCAGATAAGCTGCTTGCTGCATTTAGCTAAAAGCATGCAGGCTAGATAGAGGGCTAATCTGATAAGCTTGCATAGGGAAGAACAAGTGCAGATGCTGACTGAATTAGCAGGAAATACAGTTTCAGAAACTGCCAATCTCAGGTGGTCTGGGCATTACCATGAAAGGCAGCACCAGATTTGAAGCCCGTGAACAAGATGCATCCTAAAATTCAGAGGATGCGAATGTAAAACGTCACTTTACAGTATGAACACGCACCTAATAATGCCACTTACAGTTTATAGGTCATTTGCTTCTTGCCCAGCATTGCGGCTTAATATCAGTGCACTCAAAAACAAAAAACAGCTTTCTTTAGCAGAAAAAGACTTGTAGATGATACAAAGCTGAAAGCCTCCCCTCCCCCCTTCCCTTCCCTTCCCTTCCCTGGGTCCACGGAAAACAACAGCTGGTAAGTTAGCTCACCAGTTCTGTGTCACAGCTCATCACATGTAAGGCTGAAGACCAGTGCTGGCTTCCTGCCATTGCAGACTAAGAAATAAACTGCATAATGAGGACTCTACCAAGCTTTGATATGTTTCTCTGGACAAGTTAATTATAGACCCATTTAAAGGGGCAGTAAATGTTGGACCTAAGGAGAGGATGCACTGTTCAGTCCCTTCTGTGTTTGATACAGATCATTAAAGCTGCTGTTATCAATATAGTGCTGACAGCACTGGATCAAGTGACTGCATGTAATGTGAAGGAGTCACTCTTAGTGACGAACCCACAGAGAATTTGGCATTTGGCATGTAAGGAGACAGATGTTTCCCTCAGGAGCTGGTGGAGATCAAAACAGAGCTAAAAGCAGAGAAATATTGGAGTTAAATTCATCAGGTGGACAAACACACAGTTCCAAAAGAATGCCAGCGTTTCCCTGTGTGTGCTGAATGTGCCAACAGGCAACTATTGCTAACGTATTAACCACAACAATTACTTTACAAAGTCAGAATATGTCAGTTTTGTGTTTACATCTTGTTCTGCTGCCCCCAAAATATAGATATATAAATCTATATACATCCAGGAAACATTATGCTAAAATGTTTCTCATTTCATCTTTAATGTGCTTTTTTTATCCAAATGCCAGCAGGTCAGTGAGTTTGGAAACATTTGTTCTAGAACTGATGCAGTTCCAGATGTTCTGTCAAAGAGAAAACCAAGTAGAACAAATCAGCTCTTAGTTTTAGCATAATTAATTGACTTTTTCCCTTGTAGTTACGACTGAGTATGACTCACATGGTGTACATTTGTATTTTCAAGCACAAAAGTCAAGTGATCCTCACAAGAGCTCATACACATAAGAAGATGCATCTGCAGCTGGCCTCTCCTCCAGCACAGGTGTAGAAACGTAACAGGTAAACTCATCAAACCAAACTGTCTGACTGATCGACTTTCATACTGTTCACCAAACAACAGCAGAATGTCTTCATGCAGATACAAATGTGTTTTGTGGTTGAGAAGTGGCCCAATAAGAGCAGTAATCAAGATCTGATGATGACTAGTAATCAAACGACTTAAAGTATGATTGAGTGAGAGAAAGTGTAATTTTAAAACAGTGTTCCTGTATATTCCCTGTAATGCTGCAATTTGCACTCGACTTTTCATTGATTTAGAGAAAGAAAAAACAATTATACAGCTGGCAGAGAACAATGTGAAAAGCTGCTAAGAGATAAAAAAAAAAAACCCAAAACAGAAATGTGTCACATGTCCATGTGTTATGTCAAAAGTTTAGTCACTGCTCTGTCACTGGAAAAAGAACATTTAATTCATTGATGTGAAGATGTTTCATTCCAGGCATTCACTGTGCTCAGGGATGTAGCAGTGCACAGAACATAATGAATGGGAGTTAAATGTTCTGTGCCATCTAGTGGCTGTTTGGACTCAACAGCAACAACTGGAAATGTACAGTTCACCTCTGTGATTAAACAGAAATATGAGCTGCTGTCATACTGTGTGCTAAAGAGTAAATGTAAAATAAATACTGAGGTCATGGGGCCAAGTCCCCCAGTGCACTGCAAAATTACTATTTTCTTTCATTGGATATACCTTGATTTGAATTAGGAACCTTTTCTGACATTATGTTTTAGGCTGGTACATCGTTTGTCAAATTATTATTAGCAGACATGGTGATAAATATGGTATAAGCAATGACATTGACACTCAGGTCCAGCTCTTCAGACATTTATTTTTTGTTGGTCTAAAAGTCAAGAAGGCTGAAGTGAGTATATCTAAACACAATGGAATAAGACTATAACATGACCAACATTTGTTTTTAATTGTGGGCTATAAACCCCCCAAGAGTACTAAAACCCTGGAAATCCCATCAATAATACAGAGGACATGAGGTCAGCGTCCTCATGGTCCTGTTAGATTAAGTCAAATTCAAAAGGTGACGCCTGAATCAGGATATTTAAAAACAGAGGAAGAGACTTTAAAAATGAATTCTGTCACAGCGACCACAACTTCAGGCTTTTTCCTCACTATATTAGCTGGTATCATGCCAGTCTTTATTGTTTTTTCTACAAAAATGAATGATAACAATATGCACTGTCCTACAAAATGCAAATACTTTTATGTTCACGATCACTTTTTGACCACAGAAAGACGTGCTGGCACTCATCTTTTCATGTTGCTTAAAGGAAAATACAGTTAAGAGGTAATCATGCCAAATAATACTGCCTTATCAGCTTTGTACTATTTCAATGACTCCATATGAAACTGCCCACCCACAGGCCCTAGATATAAAAACGAATAAATAAAATCTGTCATTTTTCCAGTTTGGCTTCAGCGCTGTGAGACTGAGATGTTTTCCAGCATGTGACGGCGTGCTGTCCTGACCAGGTGCGTGAGCCCACGGTCCAGCTCTGTGCTGTTTGTACACTGCCTCAGCAGTTAAATTTAGCCGTGGATAAAAAGGGAATTATTGTAGAAACTCTGGAGCTGAAGATGGCAGACGCAATACGACCAGCAAAACACGGAGGGCTGTTAAACTGCGCTAGGTTTAGTTTCCCTGGTAACCTGAGGGAAATTAGCGAGAGAGAGAGTGCAGAAAACTTCTGCCACATAAATAGCATTGGCAAGGTCATGAAAGTGACCTTTTAATTTTCATAAGCCAAATGTGCCTGTGATTCATCTATCGAGTTATATAAGATACAAGAAAAGGCAAAAAATAGGATGCAGAGATGTGGCTTTGGCATTTTGTAGCGGTGAAGTCACCTGGCAACCGATCACATGAACTCCATGTGAACTTTGAGTTGTCTCCATGTGTGGTGCTCAGGGCTCAGAGCTGAGGTGTTTCTGCACTGCACCTGTCAATAAAACACTCACATGCCTGCAGATAGATTTCAGGTTTCTGTATGTGCTGTGTTTTTGTGGCCTGCTGATTCACGGTGGCTGTGACTTTGCATGTTAAATACACAGTGTTTTATTTATTCAATCATACGCCACATTTGTTAACATGTCTCCACAGTAACGTTAGCATGATTTGAGGCGTACAGGAGGCTTATAATCCTTTATTCATGGAGAGTCAAGCGTTCATTCAGCTGTCAGGCTCGTAGACTGTACAAATGGTGGATGTGCTCATGTGCTATTTAACCTGCACGCTTTCAAATGTCTACTGGTTGCAAAGAAGTCCCATCGTATATGAGCTTATGGGAAAATTACCCTACTTCTTACTTTATTATTACCTCAATAAACTGTTTCTTAATGAGTTTATAGTTTCAATCACTGGTTTCAGGTCTTCCTCAATACAGCACAATGTTAATTTTTTAAATTATGGTCTCATTTAGAGTGAAAATGATGATCAAGTACAGTAAGTAACAGTATGCTTTAGGATGTTGATACCTTGTGATTGACAAGCTGTTACCATGGCATGTTCCTTGGGTCGCAATGCTCATCCTCCCCAGCTTCATCCTTCTATTCAAATATGAGTCATTTCTGGCTCCAAAAATGAGGTTATTCTTTTTTCTTTGATTCTTTAACCAATTAAGTTACCATAAAAGCAGTATTCCAAAAGAAAGCACTGCACTTTATATTACCAACCATAAACAATGCTATGGACATTGCAGCAGTTTCACACTTTTTCAAGTCCTAAAAGAATAAGGAGGTGCCAATGGGAGCACTGAGAGAGGCTTTGCTTACTTTAATCAGTTTGTGCTGGCCATTAAAACAACCTTATGTGCTTTCAGTGTAAATGATGTGAAGTGAAGTGACAAAATACACAGTCCTCCTTGCATGTGACAATGTATTCAAACATCTGAAGCCTCAGCCCATAATGTGAGGCTGAGACTTCAGAGGCCCAAATTAATGACATCAAGTGAATACCTTTCAAAGTTAAAGCCATTCTAGTATAAAGTCCCCTGTTTTTTGTTTTTTTTTAAAAAAAGAGAGAATCCTTTAGCAGCAGCTCAAGAGGAAAGACTGCTGATAGATTAAGTTCAGATGAACTTTACAATGAATATGAATATATATACAATATATATGCAAAACAAGGACTGTGAAATTTGTCTCACCGTCACTTACATGCAAAATGCACCAGGAAGGTTTATAAATGGGTGGTATGAACAGGTGGAATGATTAAAGCAAGCAAAATCTCTTTCAGTTTTCAGATGATAACTCCTCATTTAAATGAGTGCAACCGTTCTTTAATGGCGCCCTGGTGATGTCAGCGCTGGGCTGTGAAGCCGTTATGGAATATTGGGCATGAAGGAGACTTTTTTCCACACACAATCATTACAGAAGAGGTGATGAAACATTTCGTCACAAACACCCCAACTTTGCTCTGTGTATTAGGAGAATTTGATCCATTCAGTCCAGCGATATTTGAATAGTCTCAGAAAGTAGGATTGTAATTTATCTGATGCCATTCAAGTGTTCTCGGAGCCAACAGGAAGTCAGTCAGCTCAGCAGCACAGATGCTCCACCTGTACTTTCCTGCTATGGCAGGGTCTTTGGCTGTTAGTTCGCACCACTTCAGATGTATTAATTCACTTAGTTAACATTTTCAGAAGCGGATACAATGACATTAGAGTCAAAATATAAATATTTTATTTTTAACGTGTTGAATTGAGGTCATCTTAGAGGGAGAGCAACAGCTCCTCGGGGGACAGTCCTGTAAGTCAAATGAGCCTTTAGAATGAAGAGTGATAAATGAGGGGGGGTATGATGGTTGATGTTGGCGCTGCAGGGAGGGCTGCTGTGTGTCAGCTGGTTTAATATTTCCATGTAACTCAGAGTGTGCTGTGAATACAGCCGCTGCAATTTGACAAAGGCCTTTTGAGGGCGACCTATCACTTTAAGAGTGTCAGAGCCCCTCGATGGGCTTCTCATCTTTTTTCCCCTCACAACATCTTTCTTCTGCCATGCATGGCTTGTTGCCGAGGTAACAGGCCTGAGAATAGTTTAGCATTTCCAGCATTGCCTGGTGAATCAACTCATGCTGACATGCAACAGACAACAACATGCCGCATGACTGGCTCAGGTATTTTCTCCCCCAAAATGTCAGCGGAGTCAAGAACCACCTGGCGTTACTCTTATATCAGGATCATATCAGAGGTACCATAAATGAGGTGATCTGTGCGGTGACAGATTGAGCAAACTGAGCCCTGTGTGATGTGATGCTCTAAGTCATAAAGCAGAAAATCAAACCTGCTGCTGGAGAAGACCTTTTTGGCTGATACAGTCACTTTTTCACACCTGTTTCCAAATCAACGTGGCATGAGTTACTGCGTTTCTCCAGCAGAGGACACTGTTTATGTGCGTGTGTGTCTGTGTGTAAATGTTTGCATGGATATTTGTGCATGCATATGAGTCAGGTCACCCCATACAGTTATTGCACATTTTATTCAATCTTATTTAATTCTCTTCTGCAACAAGAAAGAATTTTTGCTCAGACAGCAGCTATGAGTTATTGGCTATATTCAGATGCATTCTGATAAGGAAAATAATTAAATCTGCTTGTCTAACAACAGCAGCAGCAGCAGCAGCAGCAGCAGCAGCAGCAGCAGCAGCAGCAGCAGCAGCAGCAGCAGCACACTTACCTTGTTATCCATTTTTTTGACTGACCAGGTCATTGCTGAGCTGCTCCCCCACTGTCTCAAAGCACATCAATCAATTCCTGCCTGTCAGAATCTGCATTTGTATTGCTCCCTTGGTATTCTTGCTGTTTACAGATAACCCGTCCGTTGGAAGCTAGTGTCAAGAGAAAGTGTTAACAGACAAGCCTGTGACCAAGAAAAGGACAGATTGGAGTTACTCAGTCTTCCATTAATCATACTAATGATGAATTACTTTGCATATTTGGATTTATTCAGGTTTGGTACGTGACTTTAAACAAAACTGACTTAAATCACGCACTGGTCAATCATGTAAACTTGGATCTTTCCCTTCCACACATCATTTTCCCACATGAACTACTACGCCACTGATCCTAAAACAAATAAAACTGGGGGCGACAGTGACGTGAAAGGGCAAAATTTTTTGTTTTAATCAAAAATTTACAGCTACCTTTCAACCTGGAATTATTTGCTTACCTTCATCTACATACACCTGATCAACGTGCATTGTCACTCATTGTGCCCCACTGGGACACAACTGGGCCTGGCAGAAGGCTGAGTATGATGCAACATCTTGCAATAAACAATGTGCTGTAAGAGTATGCAACACAGAGGGCAGCAGCACAAGTAGAAGCAGAGTTTAGAGACAAACCAAACATGCTCACATGCGCAAACACAGAATAAAAGAGGAGATTACGCTTGATTTGTCCTCGATGCCCTTGCTTTTCCTCAGCTGGCTGTTTCCTACCTGCCTGCTTTGTTGGGCTTGATGGCGGGCCCGAGGGTCACCGTTATTGAGATGACCTGCCTCATCGATCACCTGTCACAGCTATGGATTAGAGCAGAGATCAATGGGACAGCCTTCTAGTCTGAAGTATAGCAAAGGGAGGCAGCGGCTGCTTGATAGCGGTCCGACCCCTTAGGTCCTGTGGTCTGTTTTGATCTCTGCATGTGTGTGTGTGTATGTGAGAGAGAGAGAGAGAGAGAGAGGGAGAGAGAGAGAGAGAGAGGGAGAGAGAGAGAGAGAGAGAGAGAGAGAGAGAGAGAGAGAGAGAGAGAGAGAGAGAGAGAGAGAGAGAGAGTACTCGTTTCCTTTGCTGCTTCTTAAATGGAGGTATGTGCTGGGTTATCAGTCTACAGTCTCTTTAATGCTATTTTATTCCTTTTCAACCTGTTTGAGCAGCAGCCACTATTACCTCTTCACAGACTGTACGTTGATGCAGCTCAAACATAAACTTTCATTTCCATGTCCTTGTTATGGTGCTTTCAAACACATCATATTCAATTAAAAGGATTCATGGCCATCATCAGGAGGCTGTAGGTAAAAAAAAAAAAAAACTGCTGTTGGGCCGTTACTGATCCTTCCTGACACAAATTATTTAGAAATACACAGCATCTGAGCACAATGTCAACTAAAACAGGACCCTTCTACAAATAACAACAAATTACCCCCAAACAAGTGACATGTGGTGAATATCTGGGTTTTTGGGGTCCCTGGGAGTCTGGGGAAGCAGTTGCTCTCTTTGCCAAGCTGGAAATCCAGCCATGAAGGGAGTCACCATCAATTTCCCTTTAACTTCATGATCTCAAATTCATGGAGAGAAGATATTCTGATGACACACGACAAATAGACACACTTCTCTTCAAGAATCCATCTGCATTTCTCCTGTTAAGATAAGATCTTTACTGCATTAATCCTGCATAATCTCATTTTTGTACCTACTTTTTTCTTTCTCACTGGTTTGCTGTATTGTGTATTGGTCAATTTAACTGAAAATAATCCGAAAATATATACACCTTATTTCAGTCCTTTTAAGTGTTGCACGTACTGTAGAAATATTTCTATATACAGAAAAAGTAGCTACATATTAGAAGCATTATATATAATCACATACCTTTCTCCAGTATGTGGTGCTGAAAGAACAGCTCCCAAACGATGTGGCACAATTCAATAGCCAAGCAGGACTGTGGAAACAATTTGAAATATAATGGTGGTTTCTCTTTTGATTGATTTTATGTGTCAGTTTGTGATTTGAGGCAATCCACAGAAATAAGCCTTCACGCTGTAAACACTGTTGCTACAATACAGCAAATGTTTGGAAAGGTTGGCTATTTGTACCACAATGCACAGTCCTAGCAACGGCAAGCCAACACACACACACACACACACACACACACACACACACACACACACACACACACACACACACACACACACACACACACACGCATCTCGCACACACAGTCATGTTCCCATCAGTCATGAGGACATTATATAGACGTACATTCATTTCCTGGAGATTTACCCGCACCCTAACCTAAACCCAAGTCTTCACCCTAAAATTGAATAATGTTCATTAAGGGGACGTGCATTTTGTCCCCATAAGGAAGGTCAGTCCCCACAATGTGACTGTGCAAACAGAGTTGGGTCCACACAACATGAGGAATAGACGTCTGCACAGTTGCACACACGCACAATTTATTTTCAAATTCAGATGTGGGTGAGGGTGTGTGCAGAGTGACCACTGATATATGCAACAAGTTTACCAAGAATATACATTTTTGTTTAATGACTCAGTCAGTTAGTCCTTAATTTTAACCAGGTGTGTCCCACAGTTTGACTTAACATTAAAGGTGTTGGTCACCCTGCTTCAAAGTGCTCCTCATACTCAAAACAAGGTCATTAATCAGTATTTCAGTGGGCAGTGTTTGTGCCCCATGGTCTTATTGATGTGTTAAATGCTTTCCTGGAAACACACAGGTCCATATTAAAAGATAAAGGTTTCTTTTTTTAGTGTATGAGCCTGAAAATTAATGAATTAATTAAAAGAAAGTCAGTCCTCTGCTGAGTATTGACACACACATCAAAGCAAAATGGTTGAAGCCTTACACTCCATTTCCAATTTCCCATGTCACCTCCATCACAACAATGCGACGGAGCCTGGCTGTTTTGCATAATCAATGCTGCCTCCTATATTGACTGTGAGTGGAAACAGCATTCATTAACATCCTCACATGCCTAAGTCTCGACTGGAGGCTGCAGGAAGGAGGCTCAGTGCATACCAAACTATCTTTAGGACCCAGTGTGTCTCCTTCCTCAGCCTTTGTAGTTTTTGTGTGGAGACCAGGGAGACTGAGATGTGCTTCTTGCTTATCACGATTCACATCGTGCTTTTTACAAGCGGAGGGGGTGCTGCACGGGGCAATTTAAAGGCAGGATCAGCACCCACAACTGCTTGTTTTTATTTATTTATTTATTTTTTTAAAGCTTTTATTTCATTTCCCTCTCATTTATAGAGACATATTTTAAATTTGGGACACTATGAAAGCCAATGCATTTCGGGTGCATTCCTGCTGCTGGCTGGGACTATGATTTATCAGCTTTGTTCTCATGACAGACTTGCACTCATTCAGTCTCATCAGAGCAGGAGAGAGCGGTGATTTGTCTTTAACTTTCTTGCATCTTCGACGATTCCAGCTGCAGCAGGTACTTTCTGCACTTGAGGTGAGTCTGCTTTTTGCCCCCTCAGACAAAGGGGACGTTTATTTTCTAACTGCATTTATTATGTGAGGAGCTGCTGGAAAGCGTGGGAGAGCAGCTTGATCTCATTTCTCCCATCTCTCCTCAAATATTGCTTTGCCTATTTTCTGCATTTAAGATTTTTTTTTTAATATCTATTATTTATTTATTTTGGATACGGCTTCAAATCCAGTGTAGAGGGTAACAGTAATGTTCAGTGAGTGGAGGCGTGGGACGTGTCAGTGAATACTAATTGCTGTCAGTTGCTGCCTCTGCTGACGCTTCATCGTCATTTTTTTTTCTTTCTTTCTTTCTTTTTTTTTAATTTTTTTTATCGCGTGTTAAAGGGAATCCCCAGAAATAGGTGATGGATGTCATGACTGTAGCTATAGGTCACATTTAAATCCACTGGCATGTCAAGCCGGTTAATTGAGCCTCCATTCATTCCAGCGGCTGTCCTGCTGTGTGTAGGTGTTGAAGCAGCCATGTGGAGCAGAGAGAGCGCTTCTCCACTTGTCATCTGCCTGCTGGCGCTCACAGCTCTCTGGAAAACCAGGTGAGTCTTTTGAATGGGAGCCGCCTTAAAGCGGTGATACGAGCTGTAGGCCGAGGATCACTCACTGCGTCTCTGGGGACGGACCGATGGTCTCAATTTATCAAGTTTTTATCACGCAGGACTCATTATCAGTGGGCCCACAATGCGCAGGAGGGGAGGCAGTTTAGCGCCCTCAGTCTGACCATAAAAATGACCCTGGGGCCATGAAGGTAATTATCTGCCTGGGAAGAAGGCTTCCACTGCCTTGTTGAAAATGTAGCTTATTGCAGGTGAGGTGTAATTTCTAATGGAGGCCCAAACAGTTCATACTGGTGTCCAAGATTATTTGATACTGGATACAAATTCCACATAACAGCTTGGGTTTAGTTGTTCCAGATGGAAAAAAAAACGCGCGCACACACACTAAATAAATAAATAAATAAATAAACATGGACATTATAGCAGTATATTAGCCTAATGGTTGTTTTAATGGCCTATTCTATTTTAGAGTAATAGCTACAGCCAGAATCAACCTGGAAATGCAATTTTGTGACCAAATGACCTCAAGGAGAACACAATTAGCAATAAATCAGTCAGGTTCGTTTGCCATGTAGGATACTGCAAAAGTCACAACCCATAAATGTAAAAAATCCAAATTTGCAAAGAAATATGGCAAATACAAAAAAAGCAGTCTTCTAAAAACATCTCTCAGGCCTAATGCATTGAACTGATGTGTCTGAAAATGTGTCCTGCTCTGCACCTCTCAGCTCACATTATCACGTCAGGTGTAAAGGTGTCTTTTGGTATTGGGAGTAACAGTCGCACGGAAGAGCTCACAGTAGAGGACAGTTGAGAGAGAAAGACACAGCCAGTGTCAGAAGCATGAGAGGCAATTTAAATAAGGCCACTGAATCCCCTCCAGGATCCATTATGTCCCTGCTGACGTACAGACTCTAAAAACTTGTCTGGGACGGCCCAAGCATCCATGTCATGGTCTGGTGCTTAGCTTTATGCCGTTTTCATGGCCGGACATTTCATCATGTCACAGCAGGAAAAACATAGGTGGAAAAATAGATGATTATGGCTCAATTTCATTTAGTGCCTTCACTTGCTGGGTCACTGCCATGCTATCATGGTTTACTGGGACACCTGAATATAAAGCAATCCATCATTACTGTTATTAGCACCTCTGTGCTTTTCCTATTATGACAAGTTCAAATGTGTTCAAATGAGAAAAAATCCTTTTAATTCATGTTGGCAGAATGGGAAGAACAGGACAGCCGTAGTGTTAATGTGTTAGTCCTAGCCTCGTCATACCACACAATACTTGTAGCACTTTGCTAACACGCAAAACCAAATACAAACACGGTATGTTGTAATTATTGTCTTAAATAGTTTTTTGATTCAGAAAATCATAGCCGTGGAAACTGCTAATGCTAATGTTGTTAGCTTTCTAACAACCAAGCAAGCCTCTTAGCTTGCTAGTTAGACAGCTAATGTTAGCAGGCTAATGTTAACAAGAAACAGAAACTAGAGGAGTGCGCTCAGTAGAGTGCAGATCTCCAGCAGGTGTGTCTGGGGACGTGTGGGTGGGGACCAGGGAGTGTAAGACAGGCTGTGCGACGTCAGTGGAGTGAGAGGGACACAATATGCAGCTTCCAAAACACCAGCGACGTAAAATATCAATTTCAAAGTGAAAATGTTAACAAAAGAATCCAACGTGACTGCCACATATGCTGTCAGTAGCCCCGAAAGCAACAAGACTCCAAACTGAAGCGGTTGTTGATCCCTTCCGGCCCCGACCGGCCAGTTGAGAGGAGTGAGGAGGCAGCAGTCAATAAAAGAGGTTTTTTGAAATATTGTGAATCACCACCACCCCGAGAGCATGCAGTCATAACTTTGCACAAAAAACATTTGGCTGAAGGGTCCAGCAGTGTGCAAGATTAGCTGTGGACAGAGCCACACACACACTCACACATACACAATCCAAACTATTATCCCCTCCAGGCTTAATTAGCTGAACAGATGTGAATTAATCTGGGTTTATGGATTAATGTGAAAGTTTAAGTTATCATTTCTTCCATCTAAGGTTTCCTATACTGTCCATGCAAACAGAGCTTTGATGATGATTTCATTTATGCTCTCTCAGCCTAAAAATATGTTGGCTGTTCTGATGTGGGTGTGATTTAAAATGTGGCAAAGTACCGTTGCTACACTGGAAACAATACTTGACAATAAGACTGAACATATTCCTAGTCTATTAGGATATAACGACAGTAAGTAGGCTACATGAATCCGACACCTCCTCTGATGGTCGGCTTAATTAGAGGAATACTTTTGAAAAATTATTAATATTGTATATATATTCCATTCGCTGCTAAAAGTAAAATATGCCCGTAACCTGAGGCTGTTACACCAGAGCTGTCGACACTGGTGATTTTGTTGAGCTTTAATGTCGGACCTTATCTGAATTTATTTACCATGAATCTCTAGCTCTGATTGCATTTGCATATTCAGTTGTGTTTTGGCTCCAAGATCAGATGGCTCACAAATGCTCTGCCTTGAAGTGGGTCATCCATGTGGATGAGAGACAATGTGTATGTGTGTGTCTGTGTGGGCATGTATGAAGTCTGCCAGATAATAACGACCCCCCCCCCCCCCCTTTTTTTTTTCCATAAATCAGGCCTCTGGAAAATAGAGTTATGAGAGTAAATACATTTCAGATGTAATCATTCCTGTTAGTTGACGTGTCCCTTAGCTGGTTGGGTTGTTGTTGTGTGTCCGGCGACTAGGTCAGTGAATGCTGATGCTACATCTGATGCCTTTAAAACCAACATCACCCTGTTCACGCGGATCCTTGACAGCCTGCTGGATGGATATGACAACCGTCTGCGGCCTGGTCTTGGGGGTAAGGAAACAATCTACCATCACTGGATGTACAGAACTTTATCATTCAAATCTGTGCATTTTAGACGATGCTATCCTACTTCCTCTGAATGTTCTGTGTTCCCATCTATTATGAAACAGCACACGTCTGTTGTTTAAATGGTTGATGGCTCATTTGGAGTGAGAACACTTCATTTAACATCAGCTTTTGTAGCACAGATAACCTTTGGCAGCAGTCCCCTCAAGAATAAACTGACAAACACACTCTGTGCACAAAGCATTTAGCTTATATAACGCTCACTTCACTTCCTTGAAAGTAACAGCAGCCAAACTGGCCACGTTTCACCCCATGGAGGGCTATACTCTCGCTTAAGCTTCTCTGGAAAATGAAATAAACTGGGTGCACGACCACACTGCACTCACGACTTATGTTGTTTAAATTTGGGCTTCTTCCTGCTGTATGGTTGTATTGATAGTTTGACTGAAGGGATGTCTCAGACTCTCAGGCTATTTCTTCTTCGATTATATATATTTTGAAGGAGCAGTTTGAGTAAAATGTCGCATTGAAAGGTATGCCATTGACCAGAAATGACCAGGCCAGGAATTGTAGTAGTCAGAGTAGGTCCTGGAAGGTTTTCCACTTTCAGGTGAAAGCCTTTTAGTCACGACAGGCACAAATGATGATTCAGTGGAAATCTGCCAAGCCAGTTAATTGTAAGAGAATGTTCTGGCATATCACAAGCATGAAATACTTAAATACTATTATATATACTATACATTTTTAAAGGCCACAAGCGTTTCCTCTTCTACTCTGAACTAATACTGGCTCTAAAACATGAAGCACACGTTCTCTGAAACCCCTCTCCCACCCCCAGTCTGCACTGTATCTGATACCTTTGTGCATATATATAGAATAGAGTATATTGTGCATAATCCTACATGTTGAAAACTGCAGAAATATTCAAAATTAGAATATCCATAATCATATAGGGTATGATAACAAATATAGAGTATAATTCATTTTTGCATCTAGGTTAAATTTAGCCATTAAAAGTGAGTTTCCTGAATGAGCTTCTGAGAGTTCACTTCACTTCACTTCACTTCACTTCAGAAGACGTTCTGTGTGTCGATGAAAATCTGCTCCTGTAACCTCCGTGTGCTACAGCGCTTCCCTCTCCACCCTCACACCTCCCATCATCCTCCATGTTTGGCGTCTCATTTCCAGCTGGCCCCTCACCCCAAAGCTGAGCTCCTCCCTCAGGATTTGGTGCCATTTGAAATTCAAATTCCTGGGGCCATCAGCCCAGCCGAGGAGCTGCCATATGGGGAACAGACTTCCCTTAGCTTGGCATCGTTCAGCCTGTACAACTGGACCTACAGAAATAGCGATGCTTGCTTATTTATAGTGTCGGAAAAGCAAAAACATTTGGCCTGGTACGACACTACATATCTTACTTTAAGGAGCTCAATGATCATATTTCATGGCCTGTTTCCATCAAATATGGTTTATGCACCAAAATGAATTCTGCATGCATCCCTTGGAATTATGAACATGTGTTTCTTGAAATTAAATTTGGCCCTGGCATTTTGGCAATACTTGGAGATTTATAGGTTTGACTCTATAAAACTATATTGATTTTGACTGATGATTCTCCTACAATCTCTGATGAAGCGATTGTGTGACTTAGGGGAGATCAGCGATCTGAAATAAAACATTTAAATAAAACATTCAAACACAAATTAGACATTTTCATCTAAAGTGTCTGAGAGCACCGTGAGAACACACATTTTTATCAGAATGTGGCCCCAGTGGGAGCCAAACCCCCCACGCTCATGATGTAGAACCAAAGAATACCCATTCATGTACGCAGGGGCTACATCAGGGTGCAGACAAACTGAAAAGTGACATCAGATGGAATTTTCCACATTGTAGACACATTAGATCCGTATGTCTCATCTGTGGGAAAAACATGTTAACGCCTCACTGCATCCTGGTTTATAACACATTTATAATGGCTAAAAAAGAGCCTCATCACAGCTGCACGAGCGTGTTCACTCATACATACAGTATATTCAGGGATAGACTCTGTCCCTTTGACAGTTTTTATGCTTCAAGGAGTGTGCCACCGAAAAGACAGCCCGAATCCCACTGCATCTAATACTGTATGTAATCTCCCTCTACATGAATCTTCAAGTATTCAATCATTTATTTACAGCATAAATAGATATTACCGACATACAGTACATACTAATTGCATTACAAATAAAGCTCCCTCATAGACCTAGTTTTCATTTCTCTCCACAGAAATCAGCAATTAAAGACAGTAATGGAGCATGGACAAAATAATAGTAACACCTGTGTAATGTCATGCAATGAATCCACTATAACAAGATCACAAGCTATCGATCAAACTAAACAAAAAGCTTTCAGACACAGTTCCAGCACAGCTTCACGCAGGTAGAGTCAGTTGCATGGGTTATTCCCATTTGGATTGTACACAAAATGGTAAGAACCCATATGGAGGTTGAACACTGAGTCAGTGTTTAGATGTTGTGACATTTAAATCTATCCCGATGAGGACTCTCCTGTGTCTTATTTCAGCGAACACGAGACGTGACTTGAAATGTTTCGCAGCTTCCACTGATAATCAAATGATGAAGATGGAAAAGATGAATCTAGGGCAGAGGTTTTCAAGATGAACCCACGTGTCCCCTTGGGGCTACTGGAAGGTTTCAGGAGGGAAAAAAACAAAGCAACTGTAATCATTTCAACAATGAATGAATTACTGTGTGGGTTTAGGCTGCACATTTCTCTTGAATTTATTTATAAAGAATATAGTATAAGCACAGCTGTTTGCTGGCTAAACAGGTCTATGGCTTTCAGAAGCAAAAGCAGCTATTTTTATCTAATATCCAGCCCATAATGTAACGACTGTGGGCTAAATTATAAGTCGAACTGGTTGAATCCAGCCTTTATTTTTCATACTTGTGGTCTGTTTCAAGCAAAATGCAGCAATTGGTTTCTGTCACTTTCCCTGAAATCAAGCTGGGCTGCAGAGTGGATGCAGAAAACACAGTTGCTCCCACCTCATCATTTGTGTGACTGCAAGGCAGCTCACTTCTGTTCATATTCACACTTCTGCCACAAATTTGTTTTCCACTCAAAAAAATTTGTCATCTATCTACAACTTCACGCTTACAGCTATACATTATGTTCCAGCTTTGAAGCTACACCAAGCAAGACTTTTTATGTCATAATCCAACCGATGCTGTCGATTTGTTGGTTCAGCAAAAAGTGACTGTTAGGAGGAAAATACAAACACAAGTAATCTCCTCACATGTTCGGCAAACATCATCCTGAACCTGGTTACTAACTGAAAATCCATGATCGCTCAAAGAAGAGGTTAAAGTTGTATTCATATCTTTAACAAGAAATGTTAAAGCTCTAATCAGTATTTTCATATGAATATTGGTCAGACATGACTATACTGTATATGACTATGTGTGATGTGAAAGATGTTACAGATATTATTATTAAGTACTTTACCATCTTTCAGCTCATTGTCTTGGTTTCACAGCCCATAACGTGCTGTTCTGGTCCAGTCTCACAGCTCTCCATGTTGTCCCTAAAAACAGAGCAGAGAGGAGACTGAATACTGGACTTACATTTGTCAAGTTGCCAGAAATCCAAATGAATGCTAATGTTGCTTCTTGTTGCGGCAGCAAACACCAGAGCTTAAAATCGATACACAAACTTTTGCCATTGTATGAAGCTTGATACAGAGTGGATTATATGGTTATATTTCCTTCATTTTCATGGATCTTGTTGAACCTTTGTGTCTTTGCGCAGTGGGTGAGCTTGTGAGCTCTTTTGGTTGGATTCTGGTCGGCCTGGTTTATTCTGTAAGTGACGATCTTGCTACCAAGGTGACTTTTGCTGCTCATGCAACTAGAAGAACAACAATGTCTGCTTAGTCATTTTTAACAGCTCTCAGTGCAGCAACATGAAACACGACGCTTCACCTACAGTACAAGTCATCCGCTGTTGAGACATTTCATTGAAAAGCTGTAATGAACGTTCTTTAATCACTGTCGTATTGGAGTAATCGTCGGTAGGGAGAGGAAGGCGGCAGTTTTGCAAATTGTTAATTTAAGTGCTGCTATTAAATCTTATGACAGTTTGATGAACACAGTCAAATCGGGCTCAGCTTGTAAAGTTTCCCTCCCTCTGGACTGATGTCATTCGCTCCCACTGACCACTCCTGCAGTCCAAAACTGTGTTTTTGCTGATGCTCTTTATCTCTGTCCAAACTGGCAAGAGTTAAGTTGACATTTGGATAGCTTCACAGCAGGATGCACTGTCCCTTAACACAGGCAGGTTTCGTCTGACCAATTAAACATGGTTCAGCAGGCCCATCTGTACCATATGATTCAGATTATATGAAACACACATATTTATGACTGTACTTGCTGAATAAATGAACTTTAGGTATTGTCCGTCTTCCTATAAATAAGTGTCCTAATGTCCTCGGGCATTAAATGCACTCTGGATATTTTTAAATAGGAAACACGTTTTTTCCTCGGGCCTGTGCTTTTCTAGGTTTGCTACTGAAAGGCTGCATCAGTTGTGCAAATACGGTTAGTTTTGCTTGTGAATGTGCTCCACTCATGCAATGCAAATGCACTGGTGCTATCATTTGTTGGTGGATTTGGTTTTCCACAAAGCTCAGTTTCTTGTTTATTCTTGTGTTTTTTTATGCTGTGATATAACAAAAATCATTTACTAATGGTAAATTGGTAGAGGTATTCGAGTAAATTCCTTATCACAGTCCTGTAAAAATGTAGAGAAAAAAGATAACTGTCTGAGTAAAGTCAACAAACCCCAAAGAACCACAAAATATTATCAACAATATTAATTAAATATCCAAAGACAGCAAATTTTGCTTCAAGAAAGTAAAAGAGATCAATTCTCATTTGAATATATTCGCTATATGCACATGGAATTCTATACAGAGGACTAAATCGCATGTCAGATGGCAAAATAAATCAAAAAATCAAATAGTACCCATATCATTACTCTGTTCTTGCAGTGATCTAAATGCACCTTTTATTCCGTCCTCACAGTGTGTGATGGTAGTTATTTCTTGGACAGTGACTGTAGATTTTACTTTTAACATAGCACTGTGGGATCATTATATAAGTTGTGACATTCAGACAACACAACAAAATGGCTATCGCACAATACAAGGGACGAGGATATTGAAGGAGCTCTGATAGAGCCACTGAGAAGTTAACTCTAATTTTACCTTAAATGCTCCATATTGTGTCTTTTTACAAGAAGAAGCAGTGCAGTGTGACTGCAATTAGTGTCAAACATGGTTTTCACTGGGGTGCTGTTTCTCTTATAATAATGAACTAATGATAAACTAAAGGGGGCCTCTGTGAGCCACAGCACAAACCCGACCATTGTAAATCAGCCTGATTCACATACAGAGGTGCGGTTTGCATAAATAAATGCACCTTGCTAAATGGATTGCACATATTACCCGGCAACATGCCGCTTCCTCTCGATTTACATAACCTTATAAATAAGAAAGCATTTTCATAATATGTCTTGTTAGAGGGATGTGAATGGCGGCTCGCCTTGCCATGCATGAGAGCACTTCACTGAGGAGCAATGATCTCTGTAGATTGCATGTGACATGCTGTTTGCTGTGTAGTACAGAGTGAAACGTGAAAGCTTTTTGAATTGACCGAGCATGAGAGATGGAGCTTCAGTAATTATTGAAAGAGACAGAGTGTAGAGAAAGCAAATGGACCTGACGCAGCAGCGCTGATGCAGTAGCGCATTACCACTTGAATAGGAAACATGCAAGGCTTTGCTCTTCCTAACTGTCACATCAGTGTGGACATTTAGGACAAATTGTATACTCTTAAAATCATAGCTTCCTTGCTGTCATGGCACTTAATTTAATCTTACAAGAGGTGCCTATAAATTGGCTTGCGCAGGTCACATATAGCTGAACCGAGTTTGTAATTCATCTGATTGGAAAACAAATGACATTGAAAAGAAATAAGAAGGATTTGTGAAGAAGATCAGCAACACTTAAATGTGGCATTCTTGGGTGTTGTTGGAAGGTGAACAGCTTGAAGAGGACATTACCTGACACTGAACGCACTAAACTGTACATGCATATTCAGAACATGACGTATATATGTACTCATGTATGAATTATGTTAGATTTGGGGAAATTCCTTTCAGTTTTTAATTTATTTATGTAGGTACAATTTCAGTAGCTGATTTCGGTTATTGATGGTAGCAGCGTCAGGGGCTTCAGTACCACATCAATCACTTGTTGAGCTGCTGCTTTGTCAGAAATGCAAGAGAAGATCAACTGCTGTCTCTGTTAACAGTGCCGCCAAGCAAACTTCGTGTTTTGAACTTGAAGTCAGTCGATAATTGGTTGTTTTCCATCATGCCATGAGCAACTGCGATCTGCCAGCGAATAGTTTTCAGCAGGGCACCATAACTGGTTAGCTTGCTGAGGAGTTGGAGGTGTGCAGCCTGTTTGCTGCAGCTCTTCGTCTTGTCCTTTTATTCCCTGCAATATTTCAGACTGGTCTCGAAAGTGTCCACGTCTCGTTTCATAGGTGCCTCTGTGACTTGCTTTTAATGTGAAGCAGCTGCAATAGGAAGTGTTGGGTTTTAATGACCAGCAACTTAATGCAACTCTAATAATGATGTAGGACAGTACAGTCCGTCATATGTACAGTAGATAGGTAATGTGAATGTACCACTAACACTGAAAACAATGAAAATGACATTAAAGAAGTGACGAACACATTGAAGCACCAGTAGATGGTGATAATAGCGGGAGCCAAGGACAAATGTGTATAAAGAGTGACGTCCACATGAGGCGGAAGCAAACACAGACTTCTACAAACCAGCCTAAGTAGTTTCATGGCCTAAACCTAACCAAACTGCAACAGGCACCTTGAAATATTTGTCAGCAACTTTATTTTGAGAGTCTTTGATGCATGTAATTGTTGTCTCTTATCCAGACAGGATAACTGAGGTGAAGACAAACATCTACGTCACCAGCTTTGGACCAGTGTCAGACACAGACATGGTGAGAGCAGATACTGGACATTTACTTATTGTGTTTAATTATTCACCCACATCTTGGCTGTTGTATTAACACTTAGAGAACAACACCACTCCAGATGACAGCCTGTCCTCCCTGTTCATACAAACTTAAAGGAAGAAAAGATGCTTTATTTTTAACATCATTGCGGCTTTCCCTCCTTTCATAATTATCATTATCTCCCTCTCTCCGCACACAGCACAATACTGAAGTGGGATGAGTTTTCCACACTACAGCACGATGTCTGTTCATCTGGCTATTTTCATCTTATAAATTATTGAAAGTCCTCTTGTTATTCTAGTCACTCCTTTGTTTATCCTGGGCTTTCCTGTTTATCATTCTGAAGCATGCACCCACCTTCACATCATATCATCAGCACCCCTTCTATTGTTGAACACCCATTTTCCAAGTGATTGATCTATTGATTTAACAGTTATGATGTTGGAGTTCAATGCAGTGGCCTCTGAAAGATATGTAAAATAGGAGGC
Source organism: Chaetodon trifascialis (assembly GCF_039877785.1). NCBI lineage: Eukaryota > Metazoa > Chordata > Actinopteri > Chaetodontiformes > Chaetodontidae > Chaetodon > Chaetodon trifascialis. Next base: position 9,571,239 of record NC_092060.1, read on the forward strand.
ACTCGGATGATCATAAACCAGCACTTGTGTGAAACAGGTCTCGGACACAGAATAGCAAATCGTTGAGACGGAACAATAAAAGTGATCTCATGGCAGAAACCCAGATCCAAGTCAACACCCACTTCTGATCTGTCTACTGAATTTCTGCCAAATTATTCCTTTTTCAAAGATTCTCTCCAGCAACCAGATGGACGAACAGATAAACAGCTGACAGGGCTGAAAACATCATCTCCTTCAATTTCACTGGCAGAGGTCATCACTAGCTACAGCCATTAGAGCTTATAACCAAGGAAGTGAGCCTCTAATTTGTCTGAATTTTTAACAATCCATCTGGTAAAACCATCTCAATTATTATGTATTCATAGGTAAAATGAACTATGGTATAGCAAAATAAGGCACAAGGCTGAAAATATATGATTTATATCAGGTTTTAGTCTTTCACAGCATGATTTATTCTCCTGTTTGATTTATTCAGATACTGTGGAGCAATTCAGTTGATTGCTGAAGAGGCCACTTTACAGGATTTATAGGGTTTATAAGAGGTCGTCTGACAGCCAAAGCTGAAAAGTGAAATAAAATAATTTGTAGGGAAAAAAAAAAAAAAAGAAGAAAACGTACGATATTTAGGGGTATATATTTCGGCCGTACCCTGTGAAACAATGATGCTGGACTGGCCGGTGGATCCCTCAGTTTGTGGATCAGTGGAGCCAACTGCGAGAGCTAATGTGAATTGTACGACACACTGATTCTGTTTTATTACAACTCAAGTCTTAGTTTCATAATTTCAGCCTTCATTTCTAGAGGTGAAATTATACTCATGGTCATTATACTCGAGATCTTGGGATGCTGCAGCATCACTAAAAACAACTCAGACAGAGCAAGAATCACAAGCAGTCAGACACCAGGCATGGGGATTTCACCGGCTGCGTTGCTTTCTAGCCACGATGTGGTTTTGTTCTATCCTCCACACGCTTTCATGCCCCAAGCAGAGCATTGTGCCTGCCTGATTACACTGACTTGCTCAGATGGTGTTTGTGCTTCTACCATCGGTAAGTAGGCGACGTACTTAAATTGTTTCTTTTTTGTTCGTTTCAATTATGTTTATTCTTCTTATACAATCAAGAGTCCACACATTTTTCAGATTGTCCAGATTCTCCATGCTGACTTTGTGCCTGGATCAATCTGCTCTGTGCAGTTTGACACGGCTTCTGTCAAAAACAGAAGAGCAGAGCACAGAGGCACTTCTGGGATGCCTCTGAAACACGCTGCTCCTGGTGGAATCACAAGCGTTGTCTGGAACGATCAGCTCCAGAAGCAATGTGGTGCCGGTAGTGTTTTCAGGTTATAGGCTGCAGGAAGTCTGGAGATCTAGTCTAGATCGAGTCGAGTCAACATTTTTCTTACTGTCAACAAACCTCATCCCAAAAGCAGAAATGTGTGTCTCTTCCCTGCTCTATGGTACTTGTTGATACTACAGACATAGACCTTTGACAGCAGGCCACAAATACATAAATAGTTTTCAGCTGGTCACTGTAGTTTTTAGCAAACATTACTCATGCATGAGCATGAAGGACTATTTTCAGTCATGGATTAATGTGCATTTGGTTCTCCAGTGAGTATTTATGGCAGCAGGATTTGTGGGATTGACTCAAAGTCAACAGCAGTGCCCTTGTTCACCATCATGACAGAACGTGTCAGCAAGCACAACAGTGTGACTGATTAATGTGTTTTTATTCTTTTGTGGACAAAATTAGAGGAAGCACAGAGTAATAAGCCATATCAAGCTTTAGCTTCACAGACAGTACTTGCAGGGATACATGCTTCGTTGGTGTTGTCTTTTCCGTAGACTGCATAAGACATGGACGTAGTTATGTGACGTCACCCACAGGTTTCTGAAGGGACTTTGTGAAGCTCAGTGAGTTATATAAAGTTCACCTCTTGTACAGATGTCATGAATCAGGAAAATAACTGTAGAGACCAGAAAATTCTTTGTTCCAGGCTGTAAACATGTTTATATCTGCTGTTAGGTTGATATAAATATGTTTACAGCTTGGCCAATCCCCACAAAGAACCATGTGGGGCTCTGTGCGGATTGACTCACTCTTGGAGCCGGCCTCAAGTGGCCACTCGAGGAACTGCACTTTTTGGCACTCAAACTCCTTCATTTTTCATCCTTGGAGGTTGCTGCTTGGTCTTTCATGGGATTCGTTGACAGTAAGAAAAATCAGAAATATCATCAAATTGATCCTTTAAACAAACCCTCAAGTTAGCCAAAATTATTTGGAAAAATCACAGTTTACAGCAAGATTGTTATAGTTAACTGAAAGTAAAGAAATCTGAAACATTTTAGTTAGTTATAAAAATTAAAACTACATTTCAGGATAAAATAAAAATGAATAAGTAGCTCTACAGGTGACTTGTTTATTATTTGTGTGATCGTCTGACTGCTCACAAGGCAGTGGTATTGCCATGTTCTCATTTATTATTTTAAAGGGTAAAATGTTTTCATAACCAATCGTAAAGATGGCCAAAGCTAAACAAACGAAACAAAAGAAGACCCAAACTAGAATTTTCCTTTCACTTTAAGAGCCCTGTCCTCAAAAAGAATGAGTTTTGGTTTCAGTGGACTCTCGACAGTTTCAGTGCCTCCAGATCTAAATGTCAGCAGCCTTTCAACTGTGGCAAGAAAAAACACTGCAGGAATGTATCGTTCTCTCCTTCTCACTCTCACATGCTGTGTGTGAATCACACAAACACACACACACTCTCTCTCACATACACACATTTCACAGTGCAGTGCTTTCTGCCCTAAATCCTTCCTTGCGTGTGGTTTCTTTTGACAACAGAGGGTTGTGGGTCAAGGGGTTGTCTTGTCCTTAGAGGCAGCTTAGGAAATCACCGGCTCAGAGAGCTGAGAGGAACACAGAGAGCGCCGGCCTCACCTTGATGGAGCTTTGACAAATAGAGAAAGCCATACAGCGCCCTGCTTTTAGAGTAGCAGGTGAAGCCGGTTGTGAAGAACTGCTGCTTATAGACAGGGCAGTGGAAAGTGTGCTTTATTTTGCATTTTATTCAGCAGTAATTTGACTAATTTCCTCATTTATCTCTGCCCGCAGGAGTACACCATAGATGTTTTCTTCCGCCAAAGCTGGAAGGATGAGAGGTTGAAATTTCATGGACCAATGAATATTTTGCCCCTGAACAACCTGATGGCAAGTAAAATCTGGACTCCCGACACCTTCTTCCACAATGGGAAAAAGTCTGTGGCTCATAACATGACCATGCCTAATAAACTGTTGAGGATCAAGGACGACGGGACGCTGTTGTACACCATGAGGTAATTCAAGTCCAAGAGGCACGTCTGAAGAAACAGTATGTTTAATGTGTAGAGATGGATTTTAAAGGAGAAGTTCGACATTGCAGATAACACACGTATTTGCTTTCTTGCTGGGAGTTAGATGAGTCTCTAAGCTAAAAATGAAGCTAGCTTAATTAAACAGATTAAAAGCTTGCTTTTACACTTTTTGTATGGATCAAACAAAGAAAATATAATATCTTGGTGCTAAGCTAAGCTAACAAGCTTCTGTAACCAGCAACAAGCTACTGGCTGCTTTAGCTTTATATTTAGCATATAGACATGAGAGTGGTATCGATGTTGTCAGCTACCTCTCTGTAAGATAGCCAATCACTTATATCCCAAAATGTTGAACTATTCCTTGAGGAGGAATGACTTGGACACAAAATGCATACCTTGCTGGAGCATGTTATAGCCTTTTAGAAGTACATCCAATAGTGACACAGAATCTCATTTGTTCTAATGTATTCTCCGTGCATCCTATTTTATGCAAACGTAGCATCCTTTTGTCAACATGCATTTCAAGAAAATCAATTTCTCTCTTCATATTTCTATTTGCAAGTTATGTTCACAGCGGCTGAATAGTGTTTTAGCAGAGTTGCATACAATACAGTTTCTTATCAAAGAGCTGACCTACAATCTCACCGCAGACGCACACTTCTGTTTTGATTTCTGCTGGTCTCTGCAGTACCTTGTTTACTTTGCTCTGCTGATTACAGTTAAGATGAATTATTTTTTGTTTCAAGACATTACAGATGGGAAGTGTCTTGAATAGTGCATGAGGCTTGAAGGTTTTTTGTTTGTTTGTTTTCTTTTTGACACATGCCTAATCTGTGCTGATTACTTTTCATGCATTTGCAAAGTCTCCTTCATTTTCTATGAATTGGATGCAGGTTAACTGTGCATGCAGAGTGCCCAATGCATCTGGAGGATTTCCCCATGGATTTTCATTCCTGTCCACTAAAATTTGGCAGCTGTGAGTAACTCTGATGATGATGGTGCCTGAGGGACCTTTAAGTAAAAATGCTATTTTCTTTTTTTCTTTTTCTTTTTTTCTTTCCTCACTGGTTCTTTGGCAAGTGAGCAGCCTCCGAACTGAGTGAAGCTGGAATGCATGGCTCAGTTTTCTGGCAGTCGCCCTACAAATTTTACGAAACTATGCAACAATCAGACGTAGAGTAACTGACAGATAAAGGACTGAGTGGAGATGTCACTGGGAAATATGGGGAAAGGGACTCTAAAGCCATCCAAATATTTTATTTTGTGAAGTTAAATCTGTTTTAATCGCTACTTTACTGCCATGGCTTCTTTACATTTGGATGAGGAATTTTTGCTTTAAGCTGCTTTTAAGATATTGGTTTAAAAAGTGAAGAGATCATGAAGTATCAGAGCATCGATACATGGTGGGTCATGTCTGAAATGCTTTGATTTCTCACATTAATTAATTGTCCTGTTTACTTTCAATGCATTTCTGTGGTAACCAAAAGTATTAATCATAATCTTATTTGTCACCCCACTGCAACAATACAGTGATCTGTTGTATAATATGATTGGCAGACGATTTCAATATACCGAGGGAGGAAATCACTTTTTCTGTTGCATCAGACCTTCGTAGGTTAGCAGACAAGCTTTCAAATTTCATATTCAGTGTATGCTGTGACTGATTGAAAAGGGCAAATGTCACTGTGCATCAGTTGCTTGTTGGTGTTTCACAAATTTCATCCCCAACCACTGAGAGATTTTTGTCTCTTTACATTATTCTTTTTTCTAGAAAGACAGCATCAAACACAGTGTAGTGAGGGCTTTTCATTTGGGTCACCAAAATAGTTTCTCGACAAATCATTAGTAGCTACGGCTGCCCCAGATTTATCCCCTATGGGTTTATCCTCTTCTCTTTTTTTAGATGCCTACACAATCTCAGAAGTGACTTACGCTTGGACTCGAAATGCCTCCGACTCCGTGGTGGTGGAAGGAGAAAGCTCCCGCCTGAACCAGTATGACCTGCTTGGACAAACGGTCGGACAAGAAACCATCAAATCGAGTACAGGTAAGATGTTGTGCAGGTCAAGTAGAAGTCTGGAGGGAATTAAATCCACCTAATGACTCCTCCACCTCCTACTGACCTCCATCCTTTGCAGTAAATGTTCTTCAGGCTTAGAAAATGTCTCAGAAATAGAAAAGAAACCCTGGATTTGGGATTTTCATATACTTAAGAAATTATGAAGGCTTAGTACTAAAATAGCCTGCTTTTGTTAGATTGTTGCCAGCTGGCATGCAGCAAAATGTGCTTATTTAATAGCTGTTTCTAATACACCCTTCAGCAACAATACCTGTGCAAACACAGCGTTAAACTCAGAGCTATGACCTGCTTAATTTTGTGGAATCGGGAACCTAAATATCTTTAATATCTCAGATCCAAACTGTTTTAGTGTGAAAATCAAACCATGAAGATTTTGTGCTTTTCTGGTTGGATGTTGAACTTGTCCACCTCCTACATATTACAGGAGGCGGCCATGGCTTGCTGTGAACCACTTGCTAAGTTTTGTCTTTTTGTTACTCACTTTATTTGGCTTGAAAAATGCAGAGAAACATTTGCTCTGGTTTCCTCTGCTTGACAAAGATTCGACAAAACAGGGATTTGACAGTCACGGATCCTGAATTGCCTACTTTGTTCTGTGTTTTCTTAATCTGCATTTAACATTGCCTGGAGACCCAAAAGCAGCATGACAGGTGAGCTGCTGCTGCAACAAGCCTTTTCACTTCATAAACCCTGTATCTGAAGAACAGAGATGGGCAGACGTCAAGATTCAGTGCAGTTTCTTTGGATTTAAATGGATGTCAATAAAGACAGATGCTGGTGCAGAGCTCGACATAAGGGAGCACATCTGTCTGCTGTAGCTGTCAGAGACACTAACAGAGGAGCTCCCAGAGAAAAGAGAAGCTGCTGTTTTCTTCAGTGATTTAAGTGTCTCATGTTGGTGCCCGAAGACACAGAAACATCTCTCAAAAGTGCTGTGATGCATGAGATGAGAAAGAAAATCTATGTTCTAGGTCCAGAAAGTGAATAACTTGTTGTGCATTGGAAATGTGGCATTTCCCTCAAATGGACCAGCATCAGACATTGACAGTGACAGGCTCATTACTGGACACAATACTCTAGACTTGAGTTTTAAAACATGGACTTCAAGCAAAGAGCAGGGGATAAAAGTTTTACAATGCAAGGCTTGTAAAAAGCTTTTTAAGGCTGATTTCTTATTTATTTATTTTATTTTATCAATACTTGTGCGAGGGGGGCAGTAAAAGAAATACACGCCATTGAAAGAGTTTGCAGGGTGGTGTCTGCCTCTTACAAAAACACAACTGCAACCAAACGTATATGAATGAATTGAATGGTGTGTTTCATTGCTCTGACGTGAGCGCCAAACGTTAGCATGTCAGCTAAACAGGGTTATTACACTATTACACAGTATGTTAACAGGGCTGTCTTAGATTTTTCCTTTTCAATTCAATTGAATTCAATTCAATTTTATTTGTATAGTGCCAAATCAAAACAAAAGTTGTCTCAGGACACTTTCCATATAGAGCTGGTACAGGCCGCGGTCTTTTATCTATAGAGACCCAACAATTCCCTCTTGAGCAACCACTTAGCGACAGCGGCGAGGAAAAACTTCCTTTTAACAGGCAGAAACCTCGGGCAGAACCAGACTCTGGGTGGGCAGTCATCTGCCTCGACCGGTTGGGTGAGAGAGAGAGAGCAAGAGAGAAAGAGTGAGAGAAACAGAAAGAGAGAGACAGAAATGCTATCACAGTAACAATGACAGTGGATGTAATAACAGTAGTAGCAGTTGCAGTGGATGTCAGGCAAGGCCATGGCAGGAGACACAGCTGTAATCCGCAATCCGGATTCAGCCACTGTCCATGGGAACCTGCAAGACGACAAAGCACAGAGACTCCGGGGAAGGAGCTAAGTTAGTAACATGCCGTGGTAGGACATGAAAATGTTCAGATGGAGAGGGAGAGAAGGACAGAGGAGCTCGGTGTATCTTTGGAGGTCCCCCGACAGTCTAATCCTATAGCAGCATAACTAGGGGCTGGTCAAGGACAAGCCTGAGCCAGCCCTAACTACTGTATAAGCTTTATCAAAAAGGAAAATTTAAGCCTACTCTTAAATGTAGAGACAGTGTCTGACAAAGACTGGAAGATGGTTCCACAGGAAAGGAGCTTGATAGCTAAATGCTCTGACTCCTGTTCTGCTTTTGGAGACTTTAGGACCCATAAGTAGACTTGCATTCTGGGAACGCAGTGTTTGAGTGGGATAATAAGGTACTATGAGCTCTTAAAGATAAGAAGGTGCCTGACCATTTATGGCTTTGTAAGTAAGGAGGAAAATTTTAAATTCTATTCTAAACTTTACAGGGAGCCAGTGCAAAGTGGTGAGTATTGGAGAAATATGATCTCGCTTCCTCGTTTTTGTCAGAACACGTGCTGCAGCATTCTGGAGCAACTGGAGAATATTCAGCAACGAATTTGGGCAGCCTGATAGTAAGGAATTGCAATAATCCAGCCAGAAGTTACAAATGCATGGAATAGTTTTTCTGCATCATTTTGAGACAAAATATGCCTGATCTTTGCAATGTTACATAGGTGAAAAAAGGCAGTCCTTGAAATTTGTTTTACATGGGAGTGAAAGGACATGTCCTGGTCAAAGATAACTCCCAGATTCTTTACAGTGGTGCTGGAGGCCAGCGCAATGCCATCCATAACTGCTATGTCATCAGAAAGTGAGTTTCTAAGATGTTTAGAGCTTACTACTATAACTTCAGTTTTGTCCGAGTTTAGCATCAGAAAATTGCAGGTCATCCAGTTCTTAATGTCCTGAAGACATGCTTGTAGTCTAGTTAACTGACTGGTTTCTTCTGGCTTCACTGATAAGTATAGCTGGGTATCATCTGCATAGCAATGAAAATTTATTGAGTGCAGTTGCTAATCAGCTGTGCAGAAAGTCGCACAGCTGATTATCACCTGCTTTCTCAAGAGCTTTTGAGAGAAAGGGAAGGTTGGATATCGGTCTATAGTTGGCTAAAACCCCTGGATCAAGAGTAGGGTTTTTAAGTAGAGGTTTTATTACAGCTACTTTAAGGGACTGTGGTACATAGCCTGTTGATAAAGACAGATTGACCATGACTAATACAGAAGAGTCAATTAAAGGTCAAACTTCTTGAAGCAGCTTAGTCGGGATGGGGTCTAAAATACAGGTTGACAATTTTGATGATGAAATTATTGAAATTAGTTGGTGAAGGTCGACAGGTATAAAACAGTCTAAAACTGCTACAGGTTGAATAACAGTTTCTACGGTTTCTGTGTTTGAAGACAAAACAGTACCTGTTGATGGCAGGAGCCAATGAATTCTGTCTCTAATAGTAAGAATTTTATCATTAAAGAAGCTCATGAAGTCATTGTTGTTCAGAGATAAAGGAATACATGGTTCAACAGAATTATACTCATAACTACAACTGAAATGCTATACACTGCAAAAACAGGTTTAATGATGTTTCTTTGCTTTCATTTCTTCCGGATCATCAATCAGGATTCTGGGACACATAGCTTCAGCCTCAGTCTTTTAGCCTGATATCATTCATGTCGCCGTGAAGAGCATGTTTAAAACTACTCAACAGGGTCCTAGTTTTAGAAACTGGAATCATTTAAAAGTCAGCCTGACACATTGCTTTTAACCAACCCATGAAGCTAATGTTAGCTAAATTAACCAACAAGCTACAATTGATAAAAGAGATTTGCCCCAGATATCATTGTAAACTGCATATGTCCAACACAGTGAATAAGAGAATGGGCTTAGTGAACAATCAGTTCTTCCCTCTGTTAAGTCCTCTTGTTAATTATTAGACAAAAAAAGATGTTCAGGTTAGTTTTTAATGCACCAAGAAATGTGTCACTCATCAAATTCTCAAGCATGTTGCATCAAAGCCTTGCTGGCTCTGTCAGGGGCCTGCACAGACATTAATTATTAATTAATATGCTGTATCAATGGCAATCAGTTGTCACTTTAATTTACTTACAAAATACTTTCAACAGGCAAGTGGAAGGGAATACAGAAAACAAAGACCACGAATCTGTAGAAAAATGGGCCATAGTATAAAAGAAAGTGACCATGAGGATTAAACACATTTCAAACAACACAGAGGTCAAGAAGTTGAGTATACATGAGTGTGAAGATGAGAGGGATACACAGGAAGGAGAAATAGCTTGAGAGGTGAGATTTTACATTAGATGTAAATTGTGGTAAATAAAAGGGCCTAATGTCTGGATTTATGGTGACTATGTTTATATGCACAGTAATGTTGCACTATTATTCCAAATGTATCAATATATCAGATATGATATGGGTCATGTAAACAGAATATTCTGGTTGGATTTGGCCTTAGGGCTGCACGGTAGCGCAGCAGGTAGTGCGCATGCCTCACAGCAAGAAGGTTGCCGGTTCAATTCCCAGGTCGGGCCTTTCTGTGTGAAGTTTGCATGATCTTCCCGTGCATGTGTGTGTTCTTTCCAGGCACTCCGGCTTCCTCCCACAGACCAAATGGTTGTTTGTCTCTATATGTTGCCCTGCGATCGGCTGGCGACCGGTCCAGGGTGTACCCTGGCTCCTGCCCGTTGACAGCTGAGATAGGTTCCAGCCCCCCCGCGATGCCGTCAGGGATAAGTGGCATAGAAAATGGATGGATGGATGGATTTGGCCTTATTCCAAATGGAGCATTTTCTGATTCAGACATGTGGGATATCCCAATATTATTTGGCCTTTATGAGCATTCTTTGGACATGTATAATGCATATTCAGAATCTGCATCTGCATCATCTTGGGGTTTTTAAAACAGTTTGCAACACTCTGCCTCTTACCTGTTCACAGTCATGTTTGTGCCAGGCTAACCATTTGCAAGGCTGGGGTAGAAAGAAAAGAAAAGCCCATATTTCTGGTCGTGAGGAGAAACACTCTGTCTTTTAAACATTATGAAAGATGTGGATATCAGCAGGCTTTTCAATGCCAGTCTGAATGGAAGAGGAAGGCTGTTTTGTTACTCGCAGTATGCACGGCTGCATGTAAACGGGAATATTAGTGGAATATTCATTTTATTAGTCATGGAAACAGCTCCATGGGAATATTGTATTTTTTGGAAAAAGGGCAAAAGATGGATTTTGTGCATTTTGTTGCCAGCATGCGGCTAGCTGGCTTCTTGTTGAGCCATGAGAGAGAGGGATGGAGGTTGGCAGCTGCTGTGTGTGACAAGGAATCTGACACCCAGTGACTTGATGTTATACAATGGCAATTAGCACTGATGAAGGCTTTGTAATACAGTTAGAAATAAGAATTTGTAACAAATGCATGCCTTTATTGGGAGCCACTGGAGCGAGAATAAGGCCAGATTGCAAAGTCATGTGGTCTTGTTTTCTGGGTCTCTGTATGTAAACAGAAAATGCATCCACATGGCGATAAAAACAAAAAGATATATGTTAACAGTGGACTGGTCCTTTGAAGCAGCTCCGCAGTTTGTCATCTACCTTGTGTTGTTTACCGTTTACTACTGGTGCTTTAAGTTTAATTCTTTGGGGAACTGTCATGTCACATAGTAAATAAAAATGGAAAGACAAGCCCACTCTGCAATGCGCTTCTCCTTTCAGGCTAAGGCTCCCTGCTGTGGCAAGACGTCGTAGCAGAATGAAATACTTATCACAGTGAAAATACATGCAGGGACCATTGCAAATAATCCCTCCAATGGTTATTAACTTAGAAATAAATGCCCTCCAGGGTGTGCATAAACAGAGCAGAGCCAAAGCAGGTGGAGGCTGGGTGGCGTGGAGCAGCGGTAATGGCAGCAAGCACACACCAACATATAGAGTGGATGTGATTGTCTTTAAATAGGCTGCCAGATCAGTGCAGTGAGAGCAGATCGCTGTGGTTGGTTAATTGTCAGTTGACACAGCAGAGGGTGACGCCTGACGACATCATGTTATGAAGAGTTAATCTGCTACAAAACTAAAGAAATGTATTGTCGTTATTATGAACATTACTAATAATGAGTGTAAGGAGTAAGAAGGACCTCAAAGCACACCTGACAAAAGAGCCAATTTCAACAGACGCACAATTTATCACAGGTGTTACCATGGGAACAATGCATGTTCCCATGGTAACATAAGCATAAACTAATTATAAAGAACTTATATAGATAGCACTTCTCAAAACAGAAGTCACCGAGTGAGCCTTAAAAAGAAACATGAAGAATACAGGAACTTCAGAAGTGAAAGAAGCTCCAGGATGATTAAAGGGTAAAAAATAAAAAATAAATAAATTCTGCATGTTTAGGAATCTGTGCTTGTTCAAACCTTTAACAGTTATTCTAAGGAGAAATCACTCTTTGGGTCGAACCGCTCACAGTTCTGTTTTCACACTGTATACAACCTGTTTCAATGGCGTCACTAGAAGACACCGCCTAATTTTGGGAGGTTGTAAGCAAAAAAGTTTGGGAACCACCGATGCAAACAATTACACTAGTCTGTCAATCTAACTTTGCAGGCTCCTCATATGGCAGAAAAAACCCAGAGTTCAACAGAGTCCTGTTTCTCATGGCCTGGGTGATAATGAATAAAGAGTGCTGGGTTGTAACATAGAGCGAGGCCTTGATGGCCTCCATTAAACCAGCTGAACAGAGAAATCATTTCTAAAACAGACTGAGAGGTAATCCTGTCTCCGAAATCATAATATTAGTGGTGAAGCCCTTGCTGTAGCATTGTACACAGACTGAAACAATGCCACCATTTAAGTCAAGTAAAAAAACAGATGTTGTAGAGATGATCTGAAAGCTTTTACAATTGTGTTTCACAGAGTGACAGCGCTGATCTAATTTTAGTAATACTACTTAAAAGAGGAAAACATGATGGGAGAAGTCTTTGAAATGCACTTCTTGCAGGACGATGATAGCAACGATCATAATAATGGTGAGAAATGTGTAGGTGTGCTGTAATTTCTGGGAGACCGGTGGGGGGGGTGGGGGTGTTGGCATTTTTAGTCCATTTTGTCTAAGTGGTGCATGTGCAATGTTACTGAAAACCATCTTTTTCACTTGATGAGTGTGGGTTTTTTTTTTTTTGAATTTGAATACAGCCAGTTTTGTCAGTTTGTGTCAGTGTTGCATGAAAATCAGAGAATAGAAACTTGAAATTTACTTTGGAAAATGGTCAGCAACAATGCAAAAAAAGTACAATTTGTAATATGCTACAGCATGAAAAACCACAGGTATGGACCTTTAAAAAGAGTCGGTTCTGTGGTGGAAATGCAAATTATGAGTATGACGGTTTAGGAGAATATAAAGATTGAGTTCCATTTGATAATGGTGACATAGTTTGAGAAGTTTGTTCCTGGTGGAGGATATTGACCTCGGGGTGATCGCCTCCAGACTTTAACTGTAAAGTTGAGGCAGGAGTGGGTGGTTTGCAAAGCATCGCTGTGAAGCTAGACGTATTCTTTATGTGCATGAGCATGAACAGTGAGTCCTCCTTTTCTCACAAGCTGCTCCAATTTTCATTCTTGGAACTTTTTATGCTGAAGTTTCCAGGTATTTAAGAATTGTTTGGATTGAAAGCATAAAAAAAGCCGCTTTTACTTCACAAACTAAAACAGTGTTTATTGAAATGATGTGTGATATCGCTCGAGCATTTATAGATAGTGATAATAGAGTAATTAAAGAGGTCAAAAGATTTTGCCATTAGAGAAAATGATTAAAAAAAAATAAAATCCTGCATCAGTTTCAGGCTGCATACAGAAAATGCATCTACCACAGAAAAACAGATTTTCTAACTGTGTCCCAAGTGCTCCACCACCATTCCCAATAGGTATCATTTACCAGTATGGAGTGTTTCCCTAGTGACTGCTTTCCACTATCAAGGGAATCCCTGCTTCAGTTTCACTGAGTAAGAATATCCTTTCATGCACTAAATGCTTCTATCTAGGTTAAGTGGTGTATGATGCCTCGGTCGAGGGCAGAATGCCTGCAAGTGACTGTTTCTTTTGTTTAACTAGTCACTCCACATTATCTGATTGGCTGACTTTAAATTAATCATTCATTACTAGTGTGTCAGTGTTTGGTGTAGCGTACTTGCAAACTAGGTCATTTGGCACGAATGAATGTGCTCTCGGGCTTCACAGGGACGGACATCTTGCATAAGCCTCTGAACATACCAACACGCTGCTACTGAAATCCCACTTTTCAGCCATACATTTATTTGTCACCCAGTCATGTTCGGCTTGTCGCTAAAAACAGAAATACTGCACCTGTTTCCATGAGTCTCACTTGTTTTGTTTGCTGTGTAAGTGCATGCATTACAACCCACGACTGAACAGAACTGAACATAGCAGTGCTTTACTTCATACACTGTGTATAATATATGATGTACCAGCAATCATGTTATTGTAGTGTTTTATAACATTAATGAAATATTTATATATACTGAGCATTGGCCTACATTAGTTAAATTTGTTTTTCCAGAAACAAGCTGTAAACACTGTCTTATTACTATATGACTAGAAGCAAACAACTGCATATTAACAATTCCAGCAGATATGGAGCAGCATTATCACTCATTTGGAGTAAGGTTTCTGGCCACCTAATGGATGTAAATCCAGTATTTATTCTCCTTTTATCTCTGTTTTAGCTCCCCACTAACTCACGAGGGAAATATTTTCCCAGACCTGACACAGTATTCACTCTCACAACAGTGAGAGGGAGTGCATTAAAGTTGTGGGTGTAAAACCAAAACAATGAGCTGAAAGATACTAAAAAGCTCTGCAGAGCTGAGGGGAACTGCAACTGGGTTGTTCACTACAGTTAACCTCTTCCACACAGAAGTGACCATGTGATCCAATGTTAATATAAAAGTATTGATTGCAGCTGCTTTAAATAAATAAATAAATAAATAAATAAATAAATAAATAAATAAATAAATAAATAAATAAATAAATATATATAATTTATTTATTTATTTATTTTTTTGGGGGGGGGGGGGGGGATTTCCCACCTTACCAATGAATCCAGTCTGCATTAATCAATATTTTTGATATTCACACTGAATCAGCTGACTGAGCTCTGCGTGGCGTTGGAGACAGTTTTAGTGGAATGTTACTAATGAGGGGTGCAGAGTTTAAAAATGTGTATTATTTACCCACCAGGGAGGATCTAAAGTAAGATACTATCAAGTTGCACTATGGCATGTGTAGGATCTGTTTTAATTTTGTGGCTCAGGAGGTAGAGCGGATTGTCCACTGATCACAGGGCTGCTGGTTCAGTGGGAAAGACACTGAATATGTAATTGGTGGGGATGGTCAGGCATGACCTGCACGGTCCCTCACTGTGATCGTGTGTGCTTGAATGAGCAGCAAAAACCTTGTATTGCATTTTGGATAAAAGCACTATATACAATAAATGCAGCAATTTAGCTTTACCTATGATTCATGACTTTCTGCTGCACAGATTTTGACCATTTTAAATAAATCTGTATTTTGTAAGACCCCAACTTTAAGGCAGCGCAAGACTAAATCACTTTAATTTAGCCTTTCAGAAAACAGCTGCATTTACGAGTCAAGCCTTCGCATTTAGTCCACTTGGTGTTGATCATATGATAAAAACAGAAGGTCAGATCAAAAAAGCCTCTAAAATCTCAACAGGTATCTCTTATTGACGAATCCCCATGACGTCTCCGTTTGCAGAGCTTGTTGTGTCTCGTATGAGAGTCTGTGCCCTCTGTCGGACAGCTGATGCTGTACAGTGTGTTCTGTGTGAGTGAGGCATTCCCGCGGCCTCAGCGGGAGCCTTGTTTCCTACATCTGTAGGAAACATGATGTGATTATCATCTTCATGTTATAATTACTGTCTTCCCTCTCAGTGAAGCGATCACAGGCTTCTCTAGAGAAAATTCAGCCACATCCAGTGGATCCCTCGCCTGTTCGTCCTCCTCCCCCATCCACAAAGCCAGGCAGGCATCGGGTTTGGCATGCAAATTAAATTACAGAAGAAATAGAGCTCCATAGGGTACTGAGAGCGCACACAATGCCTCTAGATTCCAGTACCTGAGTGAATGTGTGTGTGTGTTTGTGCAGGTGTGTGTTTGTGTGGTGAAAGAGGAAGAATTAGTAGTCACAGAACTGCTAGAAACACAGGCAGTACAACCACAGTGCTATAAAAAAAAAGAGGGAATAAAAAAATCTTTTGGGATTAGTCCTTGGAATTGACACCCCCTCCCCCTTTCCCACTGCTGAAAAGGACTTTCCTCTTGCCAAGTGGCAGTGTGTATCAAGGCCTTCGTTTCAGAATCGCAGCAAATGAGCTATGTTTCTCTGTTCTGTTGCCATGGGTAACACATCTTTTTCTTCTCGTGTCTAATCTTGGCTTCTCTTTGAGATATCTTCCATTTGGAAGGCCTGCTGCTGCTGCTGCTGCTGCAGCACTGGCACTGTTTCACGGCCTTGTCAGCTGCTAGGCTTTGCTCAGTGGCTAGGAAATCATACCGCCTGCTCTTCTGTGTGTGGAGGGATTATTTGATCAAGTATGAACTGTTAACTGGCTGTCTAATCTACGTCTAAGACTGCTTTGGCATCTTAAAGCTGCAAGCTCAAATCTCACATAAAAATATAATGTTGTGCTGATATGAATTCCATGAGTGTGAAGCACAAAGGAAGGCGTGCGGCTGCAACTGCATCATTGAATGTGACTGTCGGAGAGAAATGATCTGTGAGAGTTTACATGTGTGAAACATCACTTCCTGTGTGGTGGGAGTGGACAAAATGACACATCATCGTTTCCAACACTTAAGTCATTCACATGAACGTTAACTTGACTGGCATCAGGCTTCTTTCCTCTAACGCGAGGAGAGAATGCCTTCACCTCCTTATTTAATGTGGTCATGTAGTTTTAAATGAAATCATGTGTTCATGGTGAAAGAGAAAACTGAGACAAAACAGCATTTCAGTATTTAAGTGTACAGCCATGCTCTGTTATGAAGTGTGGAGCCTTCTTTGGTAACAATTTTGCTTTTAATTTTAACAAATCAGTGTTTTTCTGCCTAATTTAACAACAGTCAGGTTGATTAGAGATTTGCAACATCTCATTAGGTTTATGAATACCAGGTCAACCAGGGAAATTTTTACTCTGCTTGTCATAAAATATTATTTGTAACAGCAGTAGAGCAGTAAATGTGTGTGTGTGTGTGTGTGTGTGTGTGTGTGTGTGTGTGTGTGTGTGTGTGTGTGTGTGTGTGTGTGTGGCTGCACAATCTTTCTAATTTATTAGTATAATTAGCAGTGACAAAGACCATAATACAGAGAAATCAGGATAAAAAGTGGGGGAAAATAAAATGCAGAACATCAAAAAAAAAACAAAAAAACATTTAGTGGTATTTTTGTAATAATTTTACATTTTCAATCCAAATGAACTGTATGACATCATTACTTAAAAAGACAAAAGCAGATTTGCAACAGTATGGTTTGATAATGTCCTCTTCAGGTGGTATGAATGGGTTGCAAACCAGATTTCAAGGTTTAAAAAAAAAAAAAATGTCAGTGAATGTCAGCACCCCTTATGCGCCCATGAGGACAGCAAGCATGCAGCCTGTTATATTTACAAAGTGGAGATCACTGCTTATATGAGTGCATTCATTCGATTCATTAGGTAGTTAAAAGCACTCAAATGACAAATTAGAAATGGTAGTAGAAGTATCTGCGGTGGTGGTGCTTGAAAGTGACCCTGACTCTTATCTCCACAGGTGAATACACAGTGATGACAGCTCATTTCCACCTGAAGAGGAAGATCGGCTACTTTGTCATCCAGACGTACCTCCCGTGCATCATGACAGTCATTCTTTCCCAAGTGTCTTTCTGGTTGAACAGAGAATCAGTGCCAGCGAGGACTGTGTTTGGTAGGTGCCTTTGTCACCCTCTTCTACTTCTTTTTCTTCTTTCATACAAAGAAATGAAATAGACAGTAAACCTGAATCTTAATGAAACCCCAATTCTCAGTGGCATTAGTATAAATTAGGTTCCTGAATGGAGGCTCACACACACGATGATGTGAGGAATTCACTCTAGTTTTCTCAAAATCGTCCCTGTCAGCATGGGAGATTGGACACAGCGACGGACTGAAAGTTGATGACAAATTGTGGCCTCAGGAGAAAACAGGATAAAGAGGAAAGACGGGACATTTCTTAGAGGCTTCAGTGTTTTTTCAGTCCAGTTGGACAAGCTACTTTTATAAGCCAAGTGGAACTAATGACAGTGACCTGCAGCCGGTTCACTCAAAGAGGAAAACAGGTGAAGAAGTCAACAATAAACTGTGTCCTTTGGCTAAACGTATCAAACCTGCTGAGCAGTTAAAGTGTTACTGAAGGTCAGTGGTTATGATGGTGGACTGGGCTAACAGTAACCTTACACTGTACAGACTACAGGTACAGTGATGACTAACACTTATCTGAAAAGGCTGAAACAGTAGATTTCAACCTTTGAGAGGAATAAAGTGGCAACATGCAGAAAGTAAATTCTGTGGTTTGAATGATTCCTTTTTAAAACTTCATTTCATTTCACAACACCTGTGTATGTGCATTTTCTTTTTGTGTATTCCAGGTGTAACTACCGTCCTCACCATGACGACACTGAGTATAAGTGCGAGGAACTCCCTCCCCAAGGTTGCCTACGCCACTGCCATGGACTGGTTCATCGCCGTCTGCTACGCCTTCGTCTTCTCCGCTTTGATTGAGTTTGCCACTGTCAATTACTTCACAAAGCGCGGCTGGGCTTGGGATGGAAAGAGTGTTGTGACTGACAAGGTAATGAGGGGAAAACAGGTCTTTTTGACAGCCTCCATTTTCAGAGAGAATTCATTTGCATTGTAAGTGTACATTGAGGAAGGCGATGCTTGCTTTAGAAAACATTTTTGGAAGATAGAGGGAAGCAGGTAGTGAGTTTTTTTAACCCTCCACAAGGTGGAGGCTAAAGTATTTCAACCATTTTTGAGAGCTAGTTGGCTAACAGCTAAACCTAGATGACAAACTCTGGTCAGAATATCAATGTAGAATAGAAATGCATGACTGATTCATGCCATCATTGATGAATCAGCAGAGATTGTCTACAGAGAAATAAGCTAACGTGACTTATTGATTTTTTATTTTTTTATTTATTTTTTTTTTCTTCTGGCTGCAGAACAGCAAGAAATATTCTCCAAACTGTCCATCACTGTTTCTGTATTATAAGCCATGAGAACATGGGTCCATGTATAATGTACAATCCCAATACAGTAGACCGGAAGTTCAGTTTAGCTTCATTTATCATCATTATTTAATCATCTATTCCAAACTTCATTTACATGTGTTTTAAGATCATGGATAGATGATGGCAGGTGACAGGTTTCAGGGTTCCCTCTGTTGTTTTAAGCTTTTTTGCATCTAATCTTTGTGGTCTTTCAACAGAAAAAAGAGAGGGTGTCTGTCGTCAAGAAGAACAACGCTTACGCTGTAGCAGTGGCCAACTACGCACCAAACATCACCAAGGACTCTGGCACACTTCCAACTATTGCCAAAGGTGGAGCTTCGGATCCCAACAAGGCCAAAGCAGACGGCAAAGCCCAAGACAGCAAGAAGACGTTCAACAGCGTCAGCAAAATTGACAGGATGTCAAGGATTTTGTTTCCGGTTCTCTTTGGCAGCTTCAACCTTGTCTACTGGGCCACTTACTTAAACAGAGAACCGGTTATAAAGGATATGGTCCCCTCCAATTAGAGGCCACTTTTAATGGGTTCTTGTCTGGGGACTAAGAGACGAACCAAATACCTCCAGCAACTGTGTACACATACCTTTGCAGAGTGAAGTCCTGGATTGCAGTGTGATCCTCTATCTCCGCCTGTTTTCTACACCGTCTGCAGCACTTTTGAAAAGCCTGGCTTTTGTAAATGTGTATATATATTTATATTCATGGTTTCATGGTGACATATCGTGTGATTACTTTGATTAGTGTGCATATTTCCTTCAAAGTATGTTTCCAGTTACAGTATGTGGCCACTGTACATACGAACCAAATGAAGAGTAAATACATAAACATTAAGACATACATTTTCTTTAAGATTACTTCTAAATGTGTTGAATTTTGCCAGTAATGCCCACTCTCTTGATATTACAGTATATATTTTTGTTTTGAGTGAAAGGGACTGATTATATCACATTTCTGACTTTCTTTGCCATCTAAGAGTGGTCTGACTCTTGTTTCTGTCCAAGCCAATGCAAAAACACACTTGTATAATATTGTTACAGTGGAAAAGTTGTTTCATTATCTGTGACTGCAGGTATGGGGCTGCAATCAAGCGCTGACCTCCAGAATTATTGAAACGCTCCTAGCCAAAAAGGTTGTAACACATACAGAAGAGACTGCCAAATTAGTGTGCTTGTGCGTACAGTGCTGTGTAATGCTGCGAGCATCGGTTTGCAGCGGTATCATTTGGAAAAAAAAGAAAATATCTGTTTGAAAACAAGATGAGAGCACTTTACATTGAAACAAATGTCAAATAACTCAAATCAGCAAGATTAAAAAAGATGCACACAGTGTGTTATGAACTGTTAAAAACTAAAACTCAAGCAGATGAGTTCAGTTCATGAATGCCTCATGTGTTTAAATGAAGTCACTATCGATTTTCATTCATGACATTCAGACCAGGCTGATCTACAGTCAAAAAAGTGCCATTACTTTATTAAAGAAAGCTTTGAATAATATGTTTATACATTTATTCTGTCAGATTTGTTCTCGACTGGCAGAGTTTTTAAAAAAATATCTACTTATAATAATGAACAAAGAATTTTTAACAAAAACATTTCTAAACAAAAATGTTTAATTTATTACCTGAACACTATGAGTTGATTTTTGACCTCTAAAGAGCAGAAGAAGACAACACAAAGCTAACAGCCGCTCAGCCCTGACACAGTGTTGTCTTCTTTGGCTAATGTGTTAGCAAACAGAATGTCCACAGTATTTATCCGTCCAACAGACGCAGAGAGATGTTATCATCACCTCGAGGTTGTGCTTTTGCCACCTTTAGAGCAGTATTCCTTCTTCCTTTAGCTCTGGTTTGGCCTCCACCAACTCCTGAGGAAACTAGGTGTGACTACTGGCTTTCAGATGTTTGACTTTCTTCACTCTGCAGCTAAGTTGCTCACTTGCTAACCTGAAAGAACATGTTTCACAAGCACACTAATAAGCTTTCACAATCTATTTTTAAATTAGTCTGGGCACTTTTATTTGATTTATTGATTTATTTATTCTATTAAGGTTAATATCTAAGTGATTTCATGGCATGGTGTTAAGCCACACTAACGTTTGATTTAAATGTGTACACAAACACAATGTGAAAACTTGGTTTAATGTGTTTATTACAGCTTTTTATTGGTTTACGTATGGTGGCGGTAACTCTGGAGGACAGTGTGGATTTGTTGGTGTAGACTGGATCTCTGTGGCAGAACTAATCAGCATGTCTGCCATTACAATCTGACGTGATTATTCATATACAATGTCTGGCTATTTGTGCATACATTTCATGATCCCACATGCTATTTTGAGACATCTATAGACATTAAAGGGACAGGACTGCAATCACTGGACCGCTTTGTGCCAATATGAACTTCAGTGAATCATGTGTGGATGGTCGTCACGTTCCTCTGCCAGCAAACCTACTGTGTAACAGGCCTTAAGTGAGAGGATAGAGTCGGGATTTGGGACAAAATGATCATGAAATTGTCATAGATTTTGTAGCCTCATTTTCTTCTGCAGGTTGATTGTTGTATACACTTTAATGTTGGACGAACTCAAAAGCCATAGGCAGTGCTCATGTAATTCAGGTCCATCAGCAACAAGCAGTGATTGTACTTTATTAGCATACTGCATTAGGCAAAGTATCGTATAAACCAATTCCACTATGGAAGCTGTATGAAGATGAATCAGGTTCAGCCCCATATCAGTAGCCACATATGGTACTCTACTGTGTTATTTTTTCATTCAGTGATATGATTTTGCTTCACATCAATATTTTAACTTAATTCAACTTAATTTGATTGTTGAATCGAACTTTGCATTTATTTTTTACAAGTTATGTTGTGGGACATATTTATTTTTCATTCAGATTTGCTCCAACATCCTGATAGAATCTTAAACATTCCAGATGAAGTGACTGTTCGCGAGGTGGATGCTTTTCAGTGCACAGTTTCTAATAAAACACATATTGTTTCAATTCTTTATATCTAGTTTGTGCCATGTTTTTGCATCACAGCCTGACTGACTTTGAAGCTGATATAGATTTGAGAGTTTTAAGAATCCAATAATGATATATTGGTTAATATCTGTTGCTTATTACCTGACTATGCTTATATCAATATATCTGTTAATATCAACAATGCTGAGGTCACTTCTAGCTTCTCTCTTGAAATACCAATAACCAGATACATTTACAGCAGTCCAGTCAGATCATGGGACTGTGAGTGGGGCAGGTCAGCGCTTCTTCAGCAGGAGAGGATGCTGTCAAGCAATGCTTCTACGCTGCCAGTGACTATCATTAAGAGCGTGTTGGTAAAGTCCACTAAAAGCCCTGTGGCACTGAGCTGTAATGCAAAGCTCACTGAAGTTTAATGTCCTGGCCTGATCTTTCTACCACTCAAGCGTTTCTGTGCTCAGCCCAGCTCCATCTCCTCCATCCACCGCTGACCCGCTCAGAGGCTGCGGCCTGACAGATATCAATACTGATGCATGTGAGGTGTCCAGTGGGGGGGCTGCTTACATGCATGTCTACAAATCTTCATAACTGAGGATCATTTACAACTGTCAGACTGGAGTGCTCAAAAAGGAGTCATAGACTGCATATACCTGCAAGCTGACTTGCCTATATTAGTGGACATTGTGGTAAGAACTTCATACTGAATTGGTCTCATGTAGCAAACTTATTTTCCTGACTGTGCAGTGTGGTAATAATGTTTGCTCTTGTTTTTTGAGTCACAGGGTCACAGTACTGATTGAAGATATTGA
Source organism: Chaetodon trifascialis (assembly GCF_039877785.1). Classification (NCBI taxonomy): domain Eukaryota; kingdom Metazoa; phylum Chordata; class Actinopteri; order Chaetodontiformes; family Chaetodontidae; genus Chaetodon; species Chaetodon trifascialis. The sequence continues at coordinate 9,593,699 of NC_092060.1, forward strand.
AAAAGCTGTCATCATTTTCTATTCAAGTATTTTTGTATAATAAAGGAATTACCATTAGTAATGAAAATATGTGTGCTACATGAGAGAAAGCAACTATAACTTTATGGACAAGATAGCAGGAAGTCATTAAAAACACTGATCATTTAAACAAAATTAATATATTGATCAACCCCCAGCTGTTAAATATGGGGCTGGGAGGTGAATTAACTGTCCTGCCAACATACTGTAGGGTGAGACTGAGAAAGAAGACATTGCTGGTTCTGGAGTGATCATCTGTCAAATATTCAAGTTAACTTCAGTCATTTCTCTATAGAGCTACAGCTTTATCCAACGCTTGAATGATAATCTGATCTAACTCAAGCCACAGCTTTTAATTGGACAGTGACTTAAAGATCAGACGTCCAATTTAGATTTGATTTGGCTGTCTGTCTTAGTACCGAGCCTATAAGGACATATGTGGGATAATTCAGGATTTGGACCATAGTATCTTTCAAATCATAAGTATAAACCTCTTTTAAGACACAGGTAGACCAGAATGGTGTTCCTTGTTAAATGTTGGTGCATTGTTCAAAGCATCTGAAGTTATAAAACCTCATCAAGTTTCAAAATGTAAGAAGGACACAATGTCAAGAGAAACAATGAAAAGTAAAAGAAAGTAGATCGACAAATTAATTTAGAAATCCAACCAACAGAACAACTTTAACTTTACAACATCTGTGCATCAGTGAAATATGTGCAGTTTGTGCCTCTTGCTAATTATGAACTTCATTTTTCACTCTTTACTTTAATCATTTGATTAGAGTCCCTGAGATAAGGAACTAAAGAACCCCGCAGGTCATTTGACAGCACTTGCTGCTGTTTTGTCACACAAAAAAAATTGCACAAAAAGCACATGAAAAGGACCAAAATTAAAAGTTTTATTAATTTTTTAATTGCCTGCATAGTTTTTATTCATATTTTATAAATGTATAAATAAAACAAGCAGGTCAGTATCTTCTGGCTGCATCCTTTGTTTGGTTTAAGAAACAGAGTTGTTTGGAAAAGAGCTAAAAATTTTCTTGCAGATGAAGCTGGAGCTATCGAGGAATCTGGAAATGTGTGCAGAACAGGAAGCTGTGCTGTGGAATTCCTTAGACACTGGCTTCCATTATCCATAGGAAAAACTGCTCTGTGACTCAAACACAGTCCTCAGAGAACAAGTCTCAGATGTTATATACATACATACATACATACATACATACATACATACATACATACAGACATACATACACACACACACACACACACACACACACACACACACACACACACACACACACACACACATGTAATATATATGTAATATATATATATGTGTATATATATATTACATATACATATATATACATATATATACACATACACATACACATACACATACATATACACACATATATATATATATATATATATATATATATATATATATATATATATATATATATATATATATATATATATATATATATATATATATATATATATATATATATATATATATATATATATATATATATATATATATATATATATATATATATATATATATATATATTACATGACAACTGGAGCTAATAGAGGCTTATTATCTCTGGTTGCACAAAGAGGAGAAACAGCAATTTATTCTTGCACAAAACGAAGCCTCGTTGTCATAGCAACTGATATCCATTTTTATCCTCCGTTTGACAAGTTGAGTAGGCGGGACTTCCGACTTCCCGAGCATTACCAAAGATGCTCGGGAAGATGAAATGAAATGAAATGTGAAGATAGTCATCTTCCTTTGACGTGTTAAATTTCTGTATTCAATGATATTACTGCAGCTGCAGTGCCAAGGCGACCGACTCCTGTAGTCTATCTACTGACAGGCTGCTGGGGGGTGTAGCTGTATTATCATTTTAAATAAATCACTGAAGAGAGAGATTGACATCAGAGCTGTTAGCTTAGCAAAGTTAGCATTTCAATGAACTGTCAATACGTTAAAAAGCAGCAGTGTCATAGTTTATCACAGATATAGGGTGAAGAACAGATTCGCTCTCCGCTTTGACCGGCAGAAAAGAAAACGGAAGTTCGTTCCGAGTATATCTTGTTTCATTAACTCATGTCTGCTTCCACTAAATCAACAACATGTCCCACAAGTCTTTGCGGGTGAACTGTCACCCAAAATGTCAGCACCCTAGGAAGTCATGCACCAGGTGATTTCAGTAGGAGTATTTACTTTAAAGATTCGTGTATTTCTGTCGTCGTGACAGTCCACCAATGGTCCGCCAATGTGGTAACAGCCCAGACTTTATTCATGACAACACAGAGTGACGCCACAGTTAGCTTCGTTAGCTAATGCCAGCTAGCATGTATTTATCCTTCACGCCGTGAGGCGACTTGGCTTAACGAAAACATGTCGTTTTGTTTAGTGAAACGTTGCTGTGAAGCACCCCTTCTAAGACGTGTTTTACAGCTGAAAATGTGCGTAAGGAAAATACAAAACAATAATATGACCTACACACTGTTAAGACATCGCTGGATGAAAAGGCTGCCCGTGTTCTCCAGCAGCGTCAAGACGTTCAGCACACAGACAGACAAGGTAACACAAACATGACAATCACAGCTTCAGGTGGCGTGTTACAAAAACATCAGGACGCTGTGAATTGATGGGTTTCTGGAGCAATTCAGCAGTTTTTGCTTTACAGTAACAGGCTTCTTTCCTTTTGATTTTTAGGAAACTATTGACCTGTCGAAGTTCCCTGTGGACAGAATCAGGAATTTTTGCATCATTGCTCACATTGATCATGGAAAAAGCACTTTGGCTGACAGGCTGTTGGAGATGACAGGTATTTTTGCTCTCACTCTGCGTTACAGCTCTTAGTTTTTATATCAATGTTTTTTATGAAGAATTTTCATAATCTCAAACATTTTCACCACCAGCGTCATGTGACACAGTTGTTTAGGTCTGAAAACACACCAGTGATGATAATGTGATGCAATGAAGACATCTAACAGGATGTGTTACTAATGGATGCCCTTGACAAACAGGTGCCATAGCAAAGACCGAGAAGAACAAACAGGTGTTGGACAAGCTTCAGGTGGAGCGAGAGAGAGGGATAACCGTCAAGGCCCAGACAGCGTCTCTGTTTTACAACCACCAGGGTCAGCAGCACCTCCTGAACCTCATCGACACACCGGTGAGTGTGCAAAAATTAAGAAGAAGCACCACTTCTGCCTGCTGATGTCATGGCAAATGTACTCGCAGTGAAGTGAATCGTCAGTCGTCCTCATTTCCAGCCCTTACACATGTTCCTTAGATTCTAAATCCACCTAATTACCTCTTTTCCTTATTGTTATTGTTTCATTGGTGCTGTGACTTCTCGGCACTGTGGCAGATTGAAGTGAATTATCCTTTTTGTTTATTGTTGCACGCAGCAGATTTCAGCTGTACAGCATCAGCTTCTCTCGCTTTTGAATCTCCACTGCTTTCATTTTCCGTAGGGTCACGTTGACTTCAGTTATGAAGTGTCTCGATCGATATCTGCATGCCAAGGCGTCCTGTTGATTGTCGATGCCAATCAGGTACAAAAGCACATTTCTCGCTTCCAGTTTTCTCAGTGAATTATTGTGGATGTGTATGTTGCAGGTGATGCAGTCATTAATAGTTTGTTGTCATCTGAAGGGGGTTCAAGCGCAGACGGTGGCAAACTTTTACCTCGCTTTTGAAGCTCAGCTGGCGATCATCCCCGTCATCAACAAGGTTCACTGAAGCCTCCATGTTTTCGGTGTAATCACATATCGTTTTCAGATTTATTCTAATTTCTTGTGTCTCCCGTAGATTGATTTAAAGAATGCTGATCCAGAGAGAGTGGAGTCACAGATTGAAAAGGTGTTTGATATTCCAGGTGAAGAGTGCATCAGGGTGAGTTGGAGCAACATCAGCTGCTTTTTAGATTTCAGTTTTATCTGAGGAAGTTCTTTTCACCCGTGGCTTCATCTTTTTCAGATTTCAGCTAAACTTGGAACAAATGTTGAAAAGGTTCTCCAAGCGGTTGTGGACAGGATTCCACCGTAAGAAGGTTCATTTGTTACATTTCTCAGTTGAAATGTGTTTGACGCATAACGTGAAGCTTTCTTTACTCTTGTATTCTCAGGCCTGTGGCAAGCACCGATGACCCCTTTAAAGCCCTCGTGTTTGACTCTAATTTCGACCACTATCGAGGAGTGGTGGCCAACATCGCTGTGTTTGGGGGTCGAGTCAGAAAAGGGGACAGGATCGTGTCAGCGCATCTCGGCAAAACCTACGAGGTCAACGAGCTGGGGCTCCTCCGGCCAGATGAGCACCCAACACAGAAGCTGTACGTGTCGTCTCCCTCCTCTCGTGTATTGTCTTTCATGTTAGCAGTTGGATGTGAGGATTTGCTGCCTTGTTAACATTAGGGAAACAACATTTTGATTGGTGTTGTCACCATTTTCTGATGAGAAACAGTCTATTAATCAAGGAAAGCATCAACAGAATAATCAATAATGAAAATAACCAGTAGTTGATGCCCTGATTGGAAGGCATCTTTATATCTGCTCAAGGAGTTTTATGCGCTACTTGATTCAGTGGATCATCTTTTAGCATCACTATAGCTCAGTAGAACTGTTTTGATGCTTGTTCATGTATCCGTTGAAGGTCATTCAGATCAAATCATCATTAAATGGGCCTGCACTCATCAAGTCAGTGTTTTTCAGCTGTGCTCTTAATGCACATTTAGTTGTCTGAGGATACAGTCTTTGAATATGTTAATGAACATTCATCAAACTCTCCACTGAGATGCTTGTTTACATTGCAGTTGTGTAACTCCCCTCAACTGTTGTGCAGGTTTGCAGGCCAGGTGGGCTACTTAATAGCGGGGATGAAGGATGTGAAGGAGGCCCAGATTGGTGACACACTCTACCTCCAGGAGCAGCCGGTGGAAGCTCTTCCGGGGTTTAAACCCGCCAAAGCCATGGTCTTTGCTGGTGAGACGTGCTCTCGTGTGCAGTTACTTTTTTCTGTCAGATAAACATGTTGATGTAAATGAAGAATAAGAACTAGTTATCACTTGTAATTGCTCAGAACATAACTGACCACGTCACATTCCAAATCAGTGGAAAGAGTCCTGTCTGAGTACTGCTGTGTGCTCTGTCTTTTGCCTTTCCGTCCCTCAGGCATGTATCCGATGGACCAGTCAGAGCACCCTGGCCTTCGCAGCGCCATTGAGAGGCTGACCCTGAATGACTCGAGTGTCACAGTGCAGAGAGACAGCAGTCTGGCCCTGGGAGCAGGCTTTAGGTGAGGACGGCTGCTTTGAATTAGAATGATAAATGGTTTTAAGACCCCAACAGGGGCGTGGGTCATTACATATGCCTTGACAGCGACGGAAAGCAGAAGTGTGGATCTTGAGCAGTGCAGCCACGGTAAGTTTAGAACAGGAGGGTTTGGATGTTTTTCAACTTATTTGTTGTCGCAGAAAGGTGATGCACTTTTTGCTGAAAGGCACCAAATGTAGGGGTTAGTGGCAAGATGTATCTTCTTTCTTATTGGATTCAACACAAACTTGGACGTCATGTGATATGATTGATTAGGCAATAAACATCTTTCCTTGGGACGTGCAGCCTGTTGCCAAAGTAGACCGCCAAGTTAGAGTTTATTCATCATCACGGGTCGTATCAGTCCAGATGGTGTAAATTTGATTCTTTTAGTGGCAGTGATTTAGATCATTTGGATCGGTACGAAACTGCACGGGAACAGCAATGAATCTTACTCACTGTTGAACTCTTTCCAAAGCGGCTCTTTGTAATTAAAAGCATGAGTATCAATTATAAAACTTGAGTGAACCTGTGGACCTTCCTGTCCCCTGGCAGACTTGGCTTCCTGGGTCTTCTCCATATGGAGGTGTTCAATCAGAGGCTGGAGCAGGAATACAATGCCTCTGTCATAGTAACGGCGCCCACCGTGCCCTACAAGGCTATCCTCTCTTCAGCCAAACTCATCAAGGTAAGAGCCGTATTGGGATTTTAGCAGAAAAAAGAAGTTTGAAATGAATGATAAATGGAGCTGTTTTTGGCATGCTTTCCAGTAAGATGACATATGGGAGATACTAGATGGGGAATATTTGAGAGGACAATCAAAGTGTCCTGTTGCAAAGGCAAAATCACAGCCAGTTTGAATGCATAATGTACACAAGTCGAGTTTCCATCCCGGAGGCAGAAAGTTAGTAGATGGAGAGACTTCAAATTGTTATTTTATGACAGATTATTACAATTTACACTATTTCTCAGTCTTGGCAGACTTTTAATGGAATCAACATACTGTGACAGTGGTACTGCTTGACTGTAGAGGTCACCTTTCACAGTCAGCCTGCAGGTCCAGCCTGCAGGTGGTGAGTGCTTCAATCGCAAAACTTATTTTTTAGGTGAATGTCACTTCACATCCCTGATTCCAAAAGAGTTGAAAATGTAAATAAAAATGGAATGCAATCGTGTGTTTACCGACAGCGGCTGTAGGAAATGTTAGCAGATGATCACATTCTGTTTTATTCATGTTTTACACAGCGTCCCAACTTGTTTTGAATTACGGCTCTAGAAAGCTTTGGAAACACCTTCACCAGTTTTATTTGGAGGTTGAAATCTGGTTGGTTCTCCTGACAGGAGCACGGCAGCGAGGAGATCACCATCGTGAACCCTGCTCAGTTCCCAGACAGATCAGTTGTGTCGGAGTACTTGGAGCCCATGGTACTGGGGACCATTCTCACTCCAGACACTTTCACTGGCAAGATCATGACTCTCTGCTTGGTAAGAGGAACATGGAAGATTCAGTGAAATGAATGAAAACTGTTGTCTGAGCTGTTTAACCTGAATGTGTTCCTTGTGCCCTGTATGGGGTCAGAGAGGGATGATGGATCTGAATACTCAGAGGCGAGTCAGCCTGATTCTCAAGCTTGTTGGAAAACGTAGTTTGACAGGAGACACTAGAGTGCACCCTTGCTTTGCACTCCTTCCAAATTGGTCTGGAGCCAAAGAGAAAATAATATTTGAAAAAAGAAAGCCGAGACAATGCATCTTTTGTGGTTTATATTTCTGATCCTGTTTTACATGTTTTGGGTTCCGAGGAGTCTCCTTCCTTCTCCAAAGTAATTAATTAACTCAGTTACCAAAGCAGCCCTTCTTGGATTGTTGGGACTCTAAATGTGTGCAAAGCTGATGGAGGCAAAAATGATGTCATACTGTCGTGCTCTTTAAGAATCGCAGAGCCGTCCAGAAGAACATGGTGTACATCGACAGCCAGCGTGTCATGATGAAGTACCTCTTCCCTTTAAATGAAATCGTCGTGGATTTCTATGACGTCCTCAAATCTCTGTCCTCTGGATATGCAAGGTAAAACTACACAAGTACTATATCTATGCATTCAGATAGTCATATACAGCTACTATGCAGTTTTGGGCGTGTCTTTACTCTACACTCTTTTTACTCTATCATATATATCTTTTCTCAAGGCATAAAGGTCTTTAATGAAATCCTGTATCACTTCTGACTCTGTGATTTCATCCTCCTCAGCTTTGACTATGAGAACGCAGGTTACCAGGCTGCTGATTTGATAAAGATGGATTTTCTGCTGAATGGGCGACCTGTGGAGGAACTCACCACGATCGTCCACAGGTAAGTGTGTTTGAAATCAAACGTCTGAGTTTGCTTCAGTTTGTCTCAGAAGGTGCTGCTCTGATGCTTGAGCGGATCTTCTCATTTCCGTTGCCGCAGCAGTCTCCCGTAGCTTAATTATCATCGCTGCCGTCACAGAAAAGAATTGGCACATTTTTACGAGTTTACATAATTTCAAGGTTGTATGGTCCTTCATTACTGAGGTAATTCTTCCGAGCCTATGGAGCATGAAATGTATTCAACGCCCAGGATAACATTAAAAATGGCCTCTTGGCAGCCAGTGTTAACATTATCTATTACCATGACTTTACACACTGGACAAGGTCTTCATTCCCTTTGTGACAAGGACAATAGAGTAACTTCACGGGCGAAAAATGATGATGCACAGCAGATCTGTATTTAATGTACTACCAAAGCCGCTCCAGACTTTGGTAATTGAAGGGTGCTGCGCTTCACCACCGATGGCTACTCTCTGACCATTTATACTGTAAGCCTTGGAGCCGAGCCGAGCGTAGCTTCAGTCTGTTATTCCTTAAGGCCAACATGCCAATCACAGGGCAGAATGTCTTTTACAGCAGGCACATTACAGAGTGACTAAAATATATGGAATGTGGACCCAAGTGAGACAAGGATGTCCTGTCAAGCAGAGAAGCTATTTACAGTACATGTGTTTCCTATGGAGGCTCTTATCTTAGGTACCTGGAATGATGAACAGTGAACTTCACATTCTGGTGTTTGGCGTGTTGCTTTACCCATTAAAGGAGTAGTTGGACACTTTGGGAAATATCCCTATTCATTTTCTTGTTGAGAGTGAGATGAGACATGGAGTGGAGCCACAGCTAAGAGGTGATTATCGTAGCTTAACATAAAGACTGTGAGCAGTTTTTGATTAAACTTGGACAGATGATGTACCCCAAAGGGTTGCCTGCATGTTCTGGGACAACATATCAGCTGCTGCCTTTTGAGGTAGTATTTTGAAGTACAGTGTATTTCTTCATTGGTGGTAGAGTACAGCTGTAGCGTGTTAGAGTTGGTTTTGGTTCTGATGGGTGTGTTTTCTTTCCAGAGACCGTGCGTACAGCGCTGGGAAAGCCATGTGTGAGCGACTCAAAGACTCCATACCGAGGCAGATGTTTGAGATTGCTGTACAGGCAGCCATCGGAAGTAAGATCATTGCAAGGGAAACGTAAGTCCAGAATGGCATGAGATGCAAAACAGTGTGCATCTAGAAAGCACTATGAGTTGTATCTGTGTATAAGATGTGACGTGAAAATGATGTCTCTTTCAGGATTAAGGCGTACAGAAAAAATGTTCTCGCTAAATGTGTAAGTAAAGGTTTTTCTTGACTGTCAAACGCTGCTGAATCTACAAATGTAGCACAATCTCAGATTCTGTGTGTATTTGCGTTGGTAGTACGGAGGTGACATAACACGGAAGATGAAGCTACTGAAGAAACAGGCAGAGGGCAAAAAGAAGATGCGGCTCATCGGCAGTGTGGAAGTTCCCAAAGATGCCTTCATCAATGTCCTGAAGAGGAAAGACAAATAGACTGCAATACTGTTTGTACATTATCATTTATTATTGTCTCATATGCGACAGGTCCTGAATAAAGTGGTCATTGGTTTAACAAAGTGCTGTAATTGTGCTGATTTCCACAATATGCGTTGTTGCTTCCGCTCACATTTTACAGATAATTCACCAGGAGAAGACTTATCCCTGATTATTTTAATGCTTTATAAACACTTCTGTTGGTGATGGGGAGCTTCACCTCTTCATATTATGGCACAGTTTGCTTTGCAGATCTGAAGTCATTAAAAAGAAGAGCATTGATCCTCATATTATGTTTAGAAAATTCTAATACATCATCGCCGTGTTCAGTAAACCTTTGTGAATGCCTGTGGAAACATTTTGCTTTTACAGCACTAAATATGAGTATTGATCATGGAAGTTTTCCACATTGGGAATGAAAAGAGAGCAGAATGTGTTGCATCCTGTGGAAACAGGGACAAAGATACTTGAGTGCAACAGTGAAGGCAAGGACAGACCTCCAAAGGGAGTGATAGAAAATAGAATTCTTACTATATTATGTGCCGGCTGTGTTTCTGAAACAGGAAAGCTTGAAGCTTGTCCTTTAAGCAGCGTTCCCAGTAGATGGCAGCAGCAGCTCAAAACACACAAAAGGACAGAGAGGACGTTAATTCCACTTCCAATCAGACCTCATCAGCCTCTGGCTCCATAAACACCTGGTTTAAATCAGATAAAACTCTAGATGGTCCATGTACTTTGTACCCAGCAGGTATAGTGACTCACTGGAAATATCTCATTGTCCCTGTGCTCTGCCCTTTGTACTTACAAATTAAAGCAAATCTGATTGAAAGGACTAATTGATATTTAGCTAAAGGATTTGACAAGTTGCGCTTAAGCAGTGTGCAGTGAATTCAAGTATTTAAGTAAAACACTTGAAATGTGACAACTGTGAGTTAAACCTTTAATTAGATCTTTTCCATTGCAGGCATTTTGACATGTTAGAGCAGGAAAAGCACGGGTGTAATTAATAACATGGATATCTCAGTGGCAGCACGCACTCTGAAACTCAGACATAGTCAAAGTTCTTAATTACGCCTGTGCTTTAACTGTTATGTCAAGTATGAATCCTCAATATGAAAAAGCCTCTATTGTATTCATGGCTCTATCAAATTCTATTTCATAGTCGTTTGTGCCGTTAAACTCAAAGGAAACCAGCTATTTTATAGTCTCACTTTTTTGCAATGACTAATAAAAGTCCCCAAACTGCAAAAATCAACAGGCACTTGATATTTTGCTACCAGCATCTTTCCAGCTATTTTTGATGTTTTGACATTTCAGTGTATTAACAAACATTCAGATGTGACTCACGAGCCGGTATATAGCCTTGGGTTTAAGGAAAGTATTAAAAGTTTCGCTACACTTCCAAAGATTTAAGTGATACTCCTGATTGAACTCACCTACAGTCTTGCGTTCATTTGGTCCATTACAGTTGGTATTAATGACAGTTTGGTTCCTTATGGATCCATAAAGGGATCCCTAGGGGGGCTTTTTTAGGAACACTTTTATTCTCCCTATAAAATAATGATATTTCTTCATAAAACTTATAACTTCTTGTATCTTTCTCTCTGTCCTCGGCAATATTCAAACTGCGTTCTGATTTCCAGGCCTACAACTGGCTCATATTAATTTATTGGTACCAAATGCAAAAAGAGAAGAACAAGATAAAGTAAGTGTCTAACTCCTGTACAGGCTCATGTTCATATGCCTTGAGTGGCTCTCAAATTGTACAAGTGTCATCCATGGACTGAGTATGTCTTGTTGCACTGCAGGTGTTAAAGCACAAGGCTCTAAGATTTGTAACAGGTGACAGGTTTATACAGGAATGTAGCCTAGCCTAGCCAGTTAAAACCTAACCTCCTCTCTTTACTGTATATTTATGAATCCCTCTTTGGAAACAGCCTCTTCACTGCATTGCAAGACTGATACCAGTGTGAAACTAAATAATATTTGCTCCATTCCATTGAAATGAACTGCAGCAAGATTTAAAGTCTCTTGGTGTATTTAATTAACTGGTCTAAACGTGTACCTTTATTGTTTTAGACTTAGTTTAACTACAAGGCTTGAAAACCATTCTCTCTAAATTGTAGGTATTTATTGCTGATTTCAATGCCTTATTATCCTGTTACCATTTTTAATAATTAAATATTGCATTACTTCATGGCTCCAAAACAAAAGAGTTACCCACTCTCACCCTCCTAAAGATGAACATACGATGGTCTGAAGTCCTGCGTTTAATTACAGACACTATACTTACGTTTTTTTTTCCTCATACCACATAACCTATGGTAGTGGAAGTTACTGAGGAGCCTATTAATGCAGCCTGCTCAGCCAAACATACTGTGCCACTGAGGGGAAGAAAAGCGTATTGATCTTGTTTGATTCTACGCTGTACCCGTAGTTTCATGCTATCAATGCGGAAGCAGCTGTGAATGGCTACAACACTAACTGGTATTTGTACTTTATGCTGAAGAGCTGTCACAAATATATAATTTAGAGGCCGTTTATTAGATGCAGACACACGTGGCTTTGTAATATGTTGTTTGACAGTGTGTCCACCTGAAATGCGATGTTATGGCTTTCTATCGTCTCCTCTATTTGGGTAACGTGTAGGAAGCGACATGTTGGTTGCTAGCTAGCAAGTTATTTTACTAACTTACTCGTCCCTGGAAGTGTTCGTCAACCAGCAAAATGAAAGTACGCTCGTCTGTTTTTGCCTCGTTTATTTTAATATTTGAAGTGATTGGCATTGCCCTCTTCCTTCGGGGATTTTTTCCTGTACCTGTCAAGTCTTCTTTCTCATCCAAGAGCAAGCTGTCAGATCTGCCGGCGGAGCCGATGACAGGTGAGCTCAGCATCGTCTGGCTCTCAGACTTACCTGCGTTGATATGCGAGTATCTGCCTGCGCTGTTGACTGGAATACTCTAGAAATATTTGCTTTCATTACAGGAAGCTCCACCAACTCCTCTCGCCTCCCCCAACCCCTTTTCAAAAGGGTGGTTATCATGTTAGTGGATGCCCTCCGGGAGGACTTTGTATTTGGACCCAGTGGTCGCATGTACATGCCCTACACCAGGCATGTGGTGGAAAGAGGCTCCTCGAACAGCTTTGTGGCCAAGGCAAGACCGCCGACTGTCACCATGCCCCGGATCAAGGTAAGATGTGACTGTCAGGCAGGTATCATCATCATGTGGAGATTAAAATGAGAACTCATCCATCAGGTTTACTCAAGCCTTTACTCTGCTAGAATTCCTTGTTTTGATTGGCAGGCCACGGTTAGCTGGAAATAAAACTGCTGTGATGAGTCAACCATCCAGATCAAGAATGATCACCTCCTTTCGCTGTGGCTCTAAGCCCAAAGCCCATCTGTTCCAACTGAAGATGTACATCTTAAAACATGGTCACAAACGTGTAGTTTGATTTTTAAGGAAGGAAAAACAGTTTATTCAAATAGGCGTGAAACCTTTCAGAAATGTTAGCGGACAGGTACACTCAGCTTCCTGTATGTCAGGTCCACCTAGCCCAAGCTAATGCAGTCTGCCACAGCAGCCCTGCAGTAAATGCATTTATTCAGGTGTTGTTGGACCTTTTTTTAAGAGGTGTTGATTCTAGTGAGTGATCGTTTTAGAGGCTGCAGTTTGTGATGCTGTTGAACCACTGTGTTATACCGAGAGGTGTTTCTAACATTTTGCCCTCTCCACATGTATCAGTGGTCATGGTTGCTTATTATTATTATTTTTATTCCTGCAATAAGTTTGTTATCCTGCAGTTTGTATGTGTGAGTGTAAAGTTTGACCCTAAACTATGTTATCTAATCACTAAATGGCAGCGATGTCAGATCCACAGGAATTAGTTAAATTCATAGAAAGAAAATTAATTAACTGCTTTTTATCAGTTATTTGCATGTAAAAGTGGTGCTGAAGCGATTAGTCAATTAATCGCATGACAAAATTAATCCAAAACACGTCATGCGATCAGTCATTGAAGTACTTTGTCATGCAGAAATGGAAAACATTTACTGCTTCCCTTTTCTCAAAGGTGACGATTTGCTGTTTTTCTTTTCCTTGGGCTATGGGAAGAATTGTAATGAGTAAAACAAGTTTAAATTCCTTTATCACCAGTATTTCATCTTTCATATGAGCTGCAAGTGTTGGAGCCAAAATGCCCTCACAGTATTCCTGTGAGCCCAGAATAATCATGTAAAAGAAAAGTGTGAGGCACACTTTGAAAAAGGTGCTAAGTTTTCAGCCTTCAACTGCAAATGGGGTTAGATGGCAGAATTTGCAAAGGGTGACAACGTGGTGAGTTGTCACACTTGGGCGGTGTGTCATGCTGATGAGAGTATTTTGGGAGCAGAGCCAGGAGGGAATTACAGTCATGTTATATGTGCCTTGCAGGACAGGTGGTTGTGCTGAAGCACTAAGTTTGTGGGCAGAAACAGTCAGTGTGTTGTTGTCAGTGGTGCTGGGGAGATTTGGCCGAGGGAATGATTTTCCAGGAAAAAGAGCAGCTCGGTCTTCTCCATGTGGATGCTGGGCAGTGCTTAGCTGGTGGAAAGGCATCTAACTGAAGTTGTCAGGTGAAGCAGAATATTCAGCCGGACTGTCGGGGGGCAGAATAAAAGGCAGCATTCAGGCTTAAGCAGCGGTGGGAGGAATGGGGATGTGCTGACAGACTGCAGCCAGAACTCAACCTTCGAGAATCCTGCTGCTTAGGACCCGCAGCGAGGACAGAATCCTTCTCAGCGTTGGCTGATAAATGTGCTCAGGAAGATAGAAGGAGAGGCCTGCAACCGGCAAACAGTGTGTGCTGGTTGACAGTGTCAGAGACAGGATGAGCTGTGAACACAAGCAGCACTTCACTAACAACCTGGAGCGTCACAGTCCCACTAATAAAGCTGATCTGAAGCCTGGTCCAACAGAGCATGGTGCGCTGTGAGGGAACAGCTTATGTTTCCTTTTTAATTCATATATTCTTTTTTTATCTAATGAATTCTTCATTTAGCCTTTAAAAATGTTTAATGAGAAATGGCTGTTAAAGGTTATCTGAACACAAAGCAATGTATTAAAATAGCTCATTTTAATTGATAATAAATGAGTGAAAGCCTGCACATTTCTAATTTTGTGACAGATATTTAATTTTCTGCTACAAAAAACAAGGAATAGCAGCACATGCTCACTACTGAGAAGCATCCAAACACTCCAGAATCTGAAGATGTGTAACGTTCGGTCAGATGAGACAGAGAAGCAGAAAAATCATCACCATTAAAAAATTGCAGTTAGGGAATGTTTGATGTTTTTGCTAAAGAAACGACTTAATTGATTACCAAAATAATTGCTAATTATTTTTCTGTTTATCTGGTATCCAAAAAAAGCCCATTGCAGTGTCCCAGAACCCAGTAGGATATTTTTAATTTAGTTTTGTATGACAAAATGCTGAAGAGGTATTCAGTTTATTGTCATATATGACAAAGAAAAGCATTAAGTGCCACATTTCAGCAACATTTAAGATACCATTTGGTTACTGAAGAATGTGATTATTTATTCAGATTTTTTTACCGACATTGTTTAACCATGTAGATTAAATTGTTCTTAATGTTGACTGTTTTCTGAGTGTTTTCTTTCCTTTGGACTAATCGACGAGGGGTGTGCTTCCAGTTTTTGATGACGTGTACAGTGGCTCTTGCTGCTGTGGATTTTTAATGCATTGAGGACATAAACTGTCTTTGTAAACTCAATGGATCAGGAATGCTGTCTTGAACAGAGATCTTTCTTCATCTCTTGTTTCAAGGAGGAGCTGAAGTTGGTTGTCATGAGATGGAGCAGGTCAATGATGATGAGGAGGAATGATGGGATAAAGCTGAGCGTGATTGAGGTGGACTTGCCGGGAGACAGATGTGCCACCGTAATCCAAGGGTTTAGAGAAGGATGCAGTGATGATGGAGGGAAAGGGCCGCTTGGGAAAACAGCTCTGGACGTGAAGCGTCTCAAAAGATTTGTTGATGGTAAATGATCATGCGGAGGGAAATTGATTAGAGGAAATTCCAAATAACATCTTTCTGATTTAGAAGCATAGGCATGATGGGTTTATGGTGCAGCAGAGAGGCACAGTGCAGCGTATGGAGGAGAGGAGAAATTGGATGTGCCACCTCCTCAGCTGTCCAGAGACGTCTAAGTTTGATTTGCAGGCTTGGTGAGAGCATACAGGTACATCTGTAAACCCTGCAGAAGGGCCAGTTAATCACATTTTAGGGGGTGAGCAGCTATAGTAGATTTGAGGCGCAGCACCTTACTTTTTTAGCCTCATGTAGTGGCTTCATATTCTTCCTCATCTATTGACACGCCTCTCCAAAAAGCAATGGCGGATTGGTAATTAGTTGAAATATAGATTTGTTTTTCAGGCAATACAAATGAGAGCCCACTGTAATAACATCTGCAGCTGGAGCATCACAAAAACAACATCATCATAGCTCTGAGGCAACACATCACTTTCCTGTATATGGACATAGAGCTTAGCTTAACGCTGGCGTTGTGTTATTCGCAGATCTTAAGGGAAGAGGAATTAAGGTGAAGCTGTTCCATCACAGCACTGGGATTTTGTGATGCACCAGTAGGTGGCAGTACACACCAACTGCCACTTACTGCCCACTATCACTGCATTGCACCCAATTAACTGGTATGACACAGCCAACTAACCTAAATCATAATCTCTCAGTGGCACAGCCATTAATTTAAACACACATTAGACCTACCACTGCCTCCACCGTATCTAAAGTTACAAGCCTCCTGCACACACGGCTGATTTTGAAGACGTATTCACATTTACGCATTTAGGTTTTAGTATCTAGTTTCTTGTCTCTGTGTTATTTTTTATGAAGCTGCCAGATAGCAAACAATTGTTAACCTGGAAACTCTACTCTGAGGCCGTCCCTCTAAATTTGATGGTTCCAAGTTAGTTGCTCTTTCCAACAATATGACAGGAAGAGAAAAGAAGCTGCTGTTCCTCCCCTCTCCTCTGTTCACATGAGGCCAGTTGAGCCTCACTCTCAGACTGGCACAGCAGTCAGTGCACATTACTGAGGTGCTGGATTTGGACAATGAAGTCAGTACATCATAACAGTTGCAGCAGCAGCGAGCTGATGGTGTTTGAAAGGCTGGCTGGGTAGTATACACACACTGAGGTATTATCTGGCGAGAAGACCTGAGAAGAATGAGGATATTTGGAAGTTACTGGTAGAAAGCCTTCCTTTCAGTCATAAACCAAAAGTAAGTGA
Source organism: Chaetodon trifascialis (assembly GCF_039877785.1). Classification (NCBI taxonomy): domain Eukaryota; kingdom Metazoa; phylum Chordata; class Actinopteri; order Chaetodontiformes; family Chaetodontidae; genus Chaetodon; species Chaetodon trifascialis. The sequence continues at coordinate 9,610,260 of NC_092060.1, forward strand.
AAAGAAGAAATCTTTTGCCAGCCTTGAAGACTTGAAGTCGCAGCCCCCTTCCGTCTGTGTTTTGGCACCTTGACAAGTTTTCATCACTGTGCCAGAGAGTGTCTGTATACCCCACTGATATTGTATTTGACATTTAAGCAGTGGCACATCGTAAGCCGAGACACATACTGCGGGCCAGTAATTAGTATGTTGATGAGTCACTGATTCGTTTGGGCAGCTTCTCAATGTTTTTTGGCATCTGGAGAGATTTTAAAATTTGGCCTTTTTCAGCAGTGAACTTTCTCCACAGAGCTCCTCGCATATCTCCAGCTGATCGTTTTCTTTACAGCAGGACTATCTCCATGTGCCCCCGTGTTTGTTGTCACCTGACAACAAAGTGTTTGATCAGGTTTCATTGGTCAGACTATCTCTATTAATAGACTGAGGACCACAGTGAAAACGAACAGGCAGAAAGAGAGGACTGCTTCTGAAGCGGAACCATCCATCTCTTCCTGAAACAAGCGTCTGCGCTGGCAGGAGCAAAACAATCGCGAGGAAGGAAGTGGTGAATAATTGAGCTCAGGAACAAAGCTCACAAGATGAGGCTCTCGGCATCAGTTTCCTGTCAGAGCAATACCTGTGAATCAGCTCGCAGCACTGAAAGGCATAAAGCATGTTTATTAGTTTGTCATTGTTAAGCAGCAGACACAAACCTTTCAAAGTGACAGAGGAGAACTTTGCTCCCACATATCAAGACGCACATTGATAAACAATAAAGTTTGCAGCATGTGACAGCTCTTGAAGTTGATTGAGGGTTTTTGCAATATCTTTATTGCTATTTGTCTCCCGGGTCTGAAGTGGCCACGAAGTTGCTATAGGACAGGCACTCACGCTGTAACTGCTCACAAATGGCTGCAAAGTGTTTTGCAAGAAAAAAAGAAAAACACTACTATATAAAAACTGATAAGATGAAGAGAATGCCCAGATGTGAAGTGAAAAACAGGGTTATGTAAGGACAAATGCATCAACACTAAAGCAGATAAAATAGTGATTTAAGAAGTGATTTCAAAGATGACTTTGAATTCGCCGGCCCCGCTCCCTTGACAGCTTCCTCTAACACCGGGGCCCTCACACAATAAAGGCTGGTCACCTCTGATTTCAGCCTGGATTTTTGAGCGTCCCGCTGGATCTCTAACATCGTTTCCTGCCAGCATCTGCAATCTCATGTCTCCTTCAGTGCATAAAGACAAGGCCTTTGTACTCCCCCCTCGACGATGCGCCAGGCTCTCTCCTGACTTCCCAAACAGGCTGTGTTTTCCTTGTCAGTCAAATGGAGGCCAGTCTTGTTTTATTTCACATTCCATGATGAAATCAGTAGAAACTATACTTTATAAATATCGCCAATCTGCCTGATTCAGCTTTCAGCTTCCATTTGTGGCAGCAAGATTATTTTGGGGATGTGGGAATTAGTTTGGCTCCCAATGCCGGATCAGTCAGGTAAAAAGGAAATTGATTAATTGAATGTATTTCTTTTGCAGCACAAATCTTCATTACCTTGATTAATATGATGCAACTGTGAGGTTGTATAACACCATTAAAAGACAATTATTGTTCAAAGGACAATGACAAAAACATATCCCTCCCCAGGCTCTCACCACTGGCAGTATCCCAGGCTTCATTGATGTGGTAATGAACCTGAATTCTCCTGCACTGCTGGAAGACAACCTCATTTGGCAGGCCAAAGCAGCAGGGAAGAGGATAGTGTTCTACGGAGATGACACCTGGGTGCGCCTCTTCCCCAAACACTTCATGGAGTACGATGGCACGACCTCCTTCTTCGTATCTGACTACACTGAGGTGTGTACGAGTCAAACAGCCAGGGATTGGCTTTTTGAAGGGTATGAGTGATGTGTTTTTCTGGTCAACATCAATAAAGGATGAAAGCGCCGGATAGATGATATGATAGATGAATTTTAAAAATGATGCATAAAGAAATTCTGGAAGGAATTATGAAAGCTTATTTTATACGGTAGCCGTGACGTGGAAGGTCATGAATTCATGATTCATTTGAACCTCAGGTGTTTCATATTGTGAACATGCCAGATTTGCTTAGATAGAAAAAAATTGGTTCAGTTGTTCCAGAAATCATGTTTTCTATGTCTATGAAAACGTCATGAAGTAGCATGGCCTCATGGGAGCTGTTGTCTTGTCTTGTTGAAGAATTGCCATTGCAGATGAAAATCCATCTGACATGACTCAGGC